>NC_141334.1:15472500-15630000 GCF_037954235.1 Aulostomus chinensis | reverse complement strand
CACACTCTGAAAAATTCATTTAATGCTCAACATTGAGCTGTGAATGTATGGATTAAGAGCAGCAGATCTTTGCCCTGTATATATATGTATATATATATATATATTTTTTTAAGTTATTTCTCCTTGATTAGGGAGAGGGGGTGTCAGTAGCAGCTACGATTTGATAGTGCCTTCATTTCAACTCCATGCATTTTCCTGCACCTCAAAAGAGTGCAAAGGAAGGAGCCCTGTTCCATGTGAGTCCAGATGGAGAGTTACTGTCACTGAGCCCCCTTGTGATGTCTCAGAAAGAAATGTGCATGTTTCCATTGGCTTGGTTCAAATAGAACAGACGAAGCATTTTTGTCAAAAGATATAGGCAACATTATGCAGATGCTTCAAGAGTCATCTTGACCATCTACACTGAAAAACTGAGGTTTTATATTAAATGAATTACTTTCATTTGTGCAAGTTGTTGCTGTCGGGGTTTTTTTTGTGTGTGTGTGTCAGAGTGTCAGCTGTGTTGTCCAGAAGCAAAAACAAAGTTTGAGAATACCGGGATGAGGCAGAAATAATGTTCAATAATAACGTTCGTTCATGATTGTCAGCGTCAGGGTTTTTTTTATAATCCGTCTTCCGTTGTACACGTTTGCTCTTTCTCAAAAAAGACCACTTCAAGCGTGAGTTGGGGGGAAAAAAAAGGATTTTGTTATTTTCGTCAGTCTTTAATATGATACGATAAAATGCGGATCAAAACAAATGAGTATTTTTATATTATGAGTAATCTGTGTTATTCACAGGGTTTTATTGTGATTAACTTGATTTAAAAAATGTAATTGATTCCCAGTATCAATATTGAAACAACTCATAGACAATTTGTAAAGATTATACACGTGCATGTGGAGGAGGATGTTCACCTGCAGCTATGAGAAAGACTTTAGTGAAGCCGCTCATAATTTTAAAGCTACACCGACCGCGACTTTTCAAGTCAAAGTCAACTTTACTGCATCAATTTAAAAGTTCTGCCATGGTCTGCTTCTGGTAGATTCCATTTCTCCTGGTTCAAGGATGAAAAGAGTTGGGAGTAACAGGAGCAATGAGTGTGGAATAAAGACCCAGTATGATGAAGCCGGTTAAAGGCCGTGAAACGTGGGCTCCCTGCCGATTCTGTGGAGCGATGAGATGAAGCCAAACTCAGTTCTGGCTAATAAGTGTGAGCAAGTGCAGCCAAGAGCCCTCAGCCAGGAGCCCCACAACACCTATTATCAGCCTTCCTACCCGACATCCGTGTGTTTCCATTTAGAGGGTATTGTTTAAGCGGTGGGAAGGTTCTTCATTGTGAGCGTGTTGACACCTCTCTCCTTGTGTCTGTCAGCGCTGACAGTCTTTAATAGTCTTGTGGAGGTCAGCCTCCTGCCATGTGTGGATAGTTGGAAGAGAAGGGCCGGGATGCATCAAGACAATTTCACTCTGCCGACGCCCTGCAGAAGGAGGATAGGAGAGAGGAATGCTCGTGTTGGTGCTATTTTGTGGCCTGTAATTGTCTGTAAAATAGGATAGTTGAGCAAAGGACTGCAAAGCAATGGCAGTTCCGGAGGTTCAGACAGTCCACGAGGGACCAGGCCAAGGAGGCGTGTGCTGAGCCAAGGAGAGAGAAAAATTGGGGGGTTTGTTGTTTTGTGTTCGTGTGTGTGTGTGTGTGTGTGTGTGTGTGTGTGTGTGTGTGTGTGTGTGTGTGTGTGTGTGTGTGTGTGTGTGTAAAACACAGTCCAACTGTACACCACAGCAAAATGTATTTTTGTTCTTTTAAACAGATCCAGTCATGGGTGGAAGGGCCCTGCTGGTGGTATCTGTGTTGATATGGCTCGGCCCTGACCCGAGTGGATATAATGGTGCTGTAGAAAATGTCCTGTCAGTTGATGGAGGAGCTGCCTGTAGCTGTAGGAAGGAGTGTGGCGACAGGGGCCATGTGCACTAACCTCTTTCCCTGTCACTTTGTCTGTCCTCCCCACAACCCCTCCTCCTTTCATTTCCACCTTTTTTCTCTATCCCTTTTGTCGTCCCCCCCCACACTCCACTCCCTATACCCACACCCCTCTGTGACAAATTACTCCTGGCGCTTGATTTGTTGGTTGTCAAAAGTGCTCCTTGTGCTGGCATGAAGGTGGGGTGGTCAGGAGAAGAATGTGCATCCCCCCCTTTCCTTGTTCCTGCCTGTTGTCATCACCAGTCCCTCGTTCCCCACCTCCCCCTACCTTACACATGTGCAGCGTGCGCTCCCGCCATAGCTCAGCGTTGAAGATCTCTCAGTGGAAATTGATGTTCTGTCTCATAAGATCTCATTAGATTAGATGTTGTCGGTGTTTAATCAGCTCACACATTTGGTTTCTAACCCTCCCTTTGACACAACTGTTTTGATATGTTTTTAGCGGGTGACAGTAGCAGAGGAGGGGCTTGAGGAGAATCTTTTGTTATTTATGGTGGAAGAGCTGGTGGAGGAGCGGAAGGATAAATACGAGTGAGAGATAAAGACTTTACGGCAGAGCTGTAAATGCCAGTGTTTGTGCCGGGCTACTAGTAAGCAGCATGACGGATGATCTGATGATTTACTAGTGCTATACTATACTTTAGTTACTATTCCTGCAAGGCTGTAAATATTTACCAAGCAACCAGCATGAAAGGACCTTGATATAATAGATACAAATCTCTCCTTGATGCTATATACGATCACTTCCTCCAATCCCTGTAGAGCACATGTACAGGATACACAGCTCTCAAAAGCCTTCCCTCAGTGTTTGACCTTGAGGTTTGTCCTGTGAAGTGGATTAGGACTGTGAGCTGATGACTGCGCACATGGATTTATCTGGTATTAATGGGACAATATTCACTTTTATCCAGACCAATCAACAAGTAGTGTTTTGAGCCTTTTGTCCCCCTTTAGCTTATATTATCTGTACCTTTCCACATCCTGTAGATGACTGTTCTTTCAGTGCCATCTCACGGGAATAAATCGACGTCTGCGGAGTGTGTGTCAGTCAGTCAGCGGGCGTGCTGTTTGCAGTGAAGGCTGTTAAAGCTCAATCCGAGGTGGTTCCATTTCATCGTCTGCTGTTTGTCGTTTTTTTTTTTTTTTTTTTGAAAAGAAACTCATCTCTTCAGACCCACTTGCTGCTTTATTCACTAACTGTTTTCCTTTTGTGCAGTTTCCTCTTTTGCAAAAGTAATAGAATATCAGTTTTCCTTTCAACCCTAGCTATACAGAAACTAGATTGCTTTGTGCGTCACCATCAAAACACAGAAGAGAGTGTTGCAATCCACTCGTGTTCAAAAGTCTCAAACCATCTTGTCTCTCTTTTTGTGTTAAAAGAGGGGTTAGGCTTTTATCCTATAAATATGGCATGAAAATCCCACTGTCAATGACACATTCATTGGAAGGCTCGCATTAACATAAAAACGATGGGTTGTTATACAGTGAGATTTCAATAAAAAGAACACAAAATGCATTTAATGAAATTCAGATGCTGCGCCCTAGCTCCCTGAATCTCATCAAATGAGCTTTGTGCTGTTTTCCCATCTTCTCTTTGTAGAAGAGGTCCTAGAGTGCCCTTAATAATGTGGCAGATTTCATCATATTCCTGATTTAAAGAGGACAGTGTCTTGTTCACCCAAGCCAATCTCTGAAGATGTACTCACCTAGTTCCTGGCTTTGGCTGCTGATAATAATCCATCTGTTTGTGTGTATTCTTGTGGTTACTGTTGTGTTGAGGCTCTCCACTAACTCTTTCTCTCTCTTTCTCTTCCCTCCCTCCCTCCCTCCCTCCTTCCCTCTCTCCTTTGTTTCTCCCTACACAGGATTTGGTTTCATAACTTTTGAGAGCGAAGACATCGTAGAGAAAGTCTGTGAAATTCATTTTCATGAAATCAATAATAAAATGGTAAGTCCACTCATATTTTTTCAATTCCAGGTGGGCGTTGAAGGATTAATATTTGATTTCTCCTTTCCCCTAGTATTAATAGCAGAGGTGGTGTGTGTGTTCATATGCACAGACTAACACACACACACACACATTCACACAATCTGAGAGTCTCTGGGATGGGGAAAGCAGTGGTGTGTACTGCCCACTAACCGTGAAATTGTGTGACTGAGTTGTGCCCGTCAGGCTGAGGGACGGGCGAGTGCAGCCTCTCTCTCTCTTGCTCTCTCACATTCTCTCTCGCTCTCTCAATCCCTCGGACTCCCAAACACACACAGGTGGAGCTGTCCAGGGAGGCAGCAGGGAAGCTCCCGGCAGAGGCAGAGTTCATTAGTTAGGGATTAACACCTTCCACACACTCGCAGTGATGCTTGTTTTATTTACACCCATAATATGGTGATCTCAGAGCACTCAATAGAGTTCAGTAACACTCTTCCAAGTCATCATGTCATTGAGGACAGACATCGACCTCAGCATGACATCAGGTGCTCCTACACCCAGTTCCACCCTGCAGGACTCTGGAGAGATCCTGCAGCGTTTGAGCAGTTCTGTGGATGGTGATGGACTAGAGGGAATTCTTGTCTCTCCGCCGTTCTCCCCAAGCCTTTTCCCTGAAACTGACTGACTGACTGGCTGGTTGTCTGACTGACAGAACCAGTGTAGTAGAACCGTGTTCACCAGGGACCAGCCCAGGTCACACATGACCCCAGTATATTTCCCTCCATGTTTCTGTACTGCATCGCATTCGGCGCTCCTACCAAAAACCAGAGTGTGACAGAAATAACTGTACGTTGACGGAGAATTTTCTGTCACCATCATCCGTCTCAGATCCTCTGACAGTGTTGCACACAAACGTCAAATACTTCACAAACATGCACGCACAGAAAAGTAATCCATGATCTCACTGACCACAGACTTCTGCACAAGTTCTTTTGCTGCAACAACAATTTGACATTTGTTCAACAAAGAGCAATCTCTAGACCTCATTTATCCACTGAGGTTATTTACGGTTCTACCTTGTTTAGAGGGGAAAAAAACCAGCCTCATTTAGATTAATTAAAGAAGTCACAAGATTATAATTGGCTCATAATATGAAATACTAACTGGGAATGCTCATTTTCTTCCAGCTATTTCCATGTTAACGTGAGACAAAGCAGTGATCATTAAGTATTTGTAAAACACACTAATTTTGTGTGTTTGCAGCACAACACTCAATAAACCAGCTGTTTGAATTCAGAGTTAAAAAGAAACATACACTTGATAAATTATGCCAAAGAATGCGCTCTTAAAGCAAATCATCAAACATTGCTCACAATTCACAAAGGAATAATTGAACTGGAGTGAATCAGTACAAATGAGAGCTAAAATTTGTTGTATCAGCTCAAAACATTGTGTGCTGAAGCAGGTGCCTGTTATCAAGGTGAGTTTCTCCGGTTTGTAATGGAGAAATAAGCGCATAATATCTAGGTGTCAGTTTAGTTTACCTTGTCATTTTGCTAAATGCATTTTTCAGGTTGAACCAATTTCACAAATAATGTTACCACACCATGCCAACTTTTATAGCTCTGGCAATCTTTGCCATTTTTGTTCCACCAGTAAATATGTTTTATATGCTGAGAAAATGTTCCAATTTGTGAATTCTTTATGGCACTATTTATTTTTGCAAAGCACAGCTGATGTAAATAAGCTGTTCCTTCCATGAAAAGCATATGATCTCCCCCCGAGGCTTCTAAACCTGCACAAGCACAAAAGTTTCTCATACCTCACCAAGTGTTTGCAGAGATGCACAGAGGAATTAATTCCTTGTTTAAGCACCTTGTTATGCCTCCTCGGTGCAGACAGTTGTGTCCGGAGGCTTTAGGTTCTCAGGTTGTTAGTCTGTATTTCTGTGAATATCATATCAGAGGACAGAAACTCTCTACAAATGTGGCTCAAACCTCCTGGTAAAACTCGAGGATGAACTGATGACAAGTTGTCGGTCAAAAGGCACCGTAACCTCACAAAATCAAAGAATTCCTATTTCAAACACATGATTCAAAATGTTAAGGGTCGACTTCCCTGCTACACAGTGTTCTTGGGATTATTGTGCGAAACACAAAGTATAAGTACGAGTTTTAGTTAGAGCACTTTGTTTAGGATTTCTGCCTTTTCGACATGATTTAAAAGAGTACACCAACTTTTGGGGAATTATTCTAGTTGTCCATCATTTTTAGTGCCAGACAAGTAAATACGTACCCTCCTGTCCTCTCTGCATGAATTACAGTGCTCCAGACTCCACAGGACAATTTACTGCTTGTTAGCATAGCTGCAGTGGGTACTAGTGATGGGTCACACAAGATACCATCTCAAATGTTATCCAACACACTTTTCTTTTTAACAGTTTTTGTCACAGCGAATGTTAAACACAACCCTACCTTTATCGATTAATGAAGGCAAAGACCATTTTTGAGACGTCTTTCGTGACTGCTCCCCTGCTAGTGTTCATTGCAGCTACGCTAACTAGCAGTCAGCTGTCTGATGAGTGTCTGGATCTCTGTAATTTAAGTTAAAAAGGACCACCTGCCTTCACCTGCAACCCCCAAATTATGGTATTAAAGACTGGCGATAAAGAGTCAGAGGAAAAGAGAAATGTTTCTTTCGCTTCCTTTTAGTTTGTGTCAGGCAGATGAAGTAGTGTCAGATGCCTCATCTAACAGTCACGTCAGTGAAAGTTCTCAGTCATCCATGTCAAGGCAACTCTTAAGTACCACGTCATAGGCAGCTGGACTTGTCTCAGTTTTCTTGAAGATGTTTGGACAACACAGCAAGTGAACAATCTGCTGGTCATCTGATTTTCTGATGTGTCCCATTAATGTGTAGTCAAGCTTTGCTGCCATAGGGCTCTTTCACTCCATGCTGTGAGGTAATACAATGTGCTTTGTCACATGTTGTTCTTCACAGGGTGTCACCAAAATGCACCAGCCTCTACGTGACTGCAAAAAAACATTATTCCTAGCCCGTGTGTAGTCACACTTAAAGGAAAAATGACACGCATTGAAGCTTTGCGAGCCTTCTGGGAGTCCCAGAAACCTTGACATAAAAGATCAGGTTTATTGGAGGGGCGCAGTGCGAAAGGACAGAGCAAAGGCCAGTTTCAAGAGGCTTTTGTCACCATTGTATGGGGTCCCTCTTTGCAACACCTTGGATAACTTTCCTAGTATGAAGGAAATGAGTGTGTCCCTCAGAACTACAAAGTGCTGACATCTGGGAATGTTAGCAAAGAGAAAAGGATGTGGAGTGTGTTAAGAGCATTTTTCAAAGACACTTCAGGTTTTACCTTAGTTGCAGAGAGACTACTGGTTATTCGGTGTCTGAAGCACCAGCACACAAAATAAAAAATGCCTCCTGTCTTCATCTTTATGAAGTACTATACAGAAATAGACCTCATCCATCCTTCCCGCGAGTGTTATCTAAGATGGTTCTTGAATAATTGATGCAGACAGAAATCCACCCAACTTGGGGGGGATGTGGATGTACAGGGGGGGCCCCATCTTCTCCCTACCCGGCCTCTCAAGGGCTCTGGCAGTGTAGTGGGTCAATGCCCACTCAGATGTGAGTGACTAGACCTTTAGTGACTTGGTCAGTCACCCTGTGTTCTTATGCTACCAAGGCCTCACTCTTCGGAGCACTTCATCTCTGTCACTGTGCATTGCGCCTCATATATATTTAAAAATGAGGTGCCGCTCAGCAAGAAGCTCTTGACCTGCAAAACTCTACCTCTGTAGACTGTCCTGCTTTATCAATGTAAGATCTGATAAATGTAGGAATACACGTGATTGTAGAAACCTCTTGAAACAAAACTTGTCCCTTAAATGAAATCAACTTTTGAAAAAAAAAAAGTAAAACATATGTCTGTACTTAATAGGATCTGTGAATTTTACTTGATGTATGCAAGAGTCCCTCTGTCACTCCTCCAACCCGCCGTTATGCAAGCGCAGGCAATTCATAATGTGATGAAAAAGTAGCGCGCCATTAAAATGGACTCACATTGGTTTCAGCCGATGTTTCAAGGTAATGTTCTCTAATATGTCATTTTTAATAATCAACAGCAGAGAGCAATCACAACAGGAGGGAGATATTATCTGTTTGTCACCAATTTCTGACCGGTGTCCCTGACATGACTACCCAATTACTGCTCAGAGGAGACAAATAAGCTCCGACTCCCTCAGTTGCTAAAGGACATCATTCCCTCTTAATTGTGTTGCTCAAAGTTGACATTATTCTTAAATCCGTACCTGCTTAATTCATGTTAGCCATAGTTATGTCACCTGTCATCACTGTTTGTGAGGACACACAGGAGGAACATGCCTAGCATTTCAACATCATATTGCCCGTTCCATATTGTGGACACAGCTCCAAAAGTGCGTTATAATGTAGTAGATCATTTTCATTAAAGAGCAGGATGAAAGTATCAATTTCGAAATCCAAAAAATATCACATAGCAGGATTCAATCAAATCACAACAAGCCTGATGCTGAGATTCTTGCTGAATCATTTCATCCCCCACAACACTCCTCTGAATTTTCTTGAGACAGAAGTATTAAAATTTTGAAAGAAATGCAGAACTCCCCTCTGTCTCAAGAGGACGGCAATCACCACAGTAAACCCATCGCTCTGACTGAATTATACAAGGAGATCATTGAAATGGGGAAGGGTAAATCCCCAAGTTAGGATGGAATCCTGACTGAGTTTTCACATATCACGCTCTGCAATTGCTCTGTCTCGTAATGGTTCTTCTTTCTGCCAATGAGGGCTCTTTAGTCTTCACACTGCCATGAAAGCATTGCTACCTTCACCCGTATTAAATAGTAATTAAACACTTTGGTCAATTCTGAATATAGAAATCAAGGTATATGTTAGATTATGAACCTTCACACTCCAATCACTCAGGCAGTTCATCATGAGCAGACTTACCACTGTGTGTTGGTGATAAGTCCCTTACATCCAGATGCATAATTAAACTCATCACCATTAGATCACCGTTCGCGTACCTGGCGACATTCCCAACGCGCCCCATCAACAGAGCTGGCTACTTGGGGTTAGCCCTCTGCTAACATGAATATGAACAGATAATTGAACCTTGTTACTCTTCTGGTTTCCCTAAAATGTCACGGGACCAAGTGGATCAAATTCCGATGGTAAATCGAGTCATTTTGGAATGGAAAACCATATCACAATTTTGGAATCAGGTGACCAAAACGCTGTTATAGCTGTTGAAAACTGCAGTACCATTTACTCTACCAGACTGCCAGTCAAAATACCCCGTAAGATGTGTACTGTTGGCAAGTCTAGCTGCAGCCACTGGGTTGGTCTCCCAAGTAGAGAAGGATGACATCACATTGGCACTGTGACCCCCTGCTCTCCTTTGAGAAAATAACTATTATTGATCACAAAAAATAGGATATTTCTTCACAGTTCTGCATAATTCAGTGTAATTATGATGCTGTTACTAATGTTATTAATAATGGTAATAAAATAACTTACTGGAACTCAACTTGTGCATAAAAGTCTAACTCAGTGTAATTAATTCATTATGAGAATTAATTCACTATTAGAGAAATCTTAAGAACCTTAGACAATGGTATCAATATGACCCTTGAGTTAAAATAAATGAATATAATGTTGAAGACAAGCACTGCATGGTACAGGAAGAGCCTTATTACGGAAATATTGTGGGAATATTCGGTGTACCTTGAAATAATACACAAATTGAAAGAAAACACATGTTGCCTTCAGATAACAATGCAATTAGAATCCACAATAAATGCACAAGAACATTGAATCTGTTGATCTAAAAGCCAACATAATGTTTTGATTAATCTGCTGGCTGATGCCTAAAATAGCTTGTTGGGAGAAAAAAACGCAGTGTTGATCAGGGCCATTAACAGACACCTTCTAGCCTATATAACTTAACTCTATAAGCGGTGGCTTGAGTGTGATCAGTTAACCAAACCTCATTAGATTTAATTAGACCCACCCTCTGAATTCTGAATTGCCAGCTGTACCACTTCTGCTGTTGCGTGTCAAACGTGGAAACCAATCAGTTGTGCTACCGCTGAAAATTAACAACATTAAAGTACAGGTCATCGTGTGTGTGTGTGTGTGTGTGTGTGTGTGTGTGTGTGCGTGCGCGTGCGCGTGTGTGTGCGTGCGTGTGTTCTGCTGGGCTTGTGTATTTCTAGACCTTGCTGTTTGAAGCCACAGACTTCATGTACCATTAATGTAACAAACTGTCCTATACCGCTATGCAGAGAAACCAAACGCTCTTGTTTGGGACTATAAATCTTCTTTAAATGTTTAACAGTGTTTGTAAGTCCTCATAAGGAAGGAGGAGGCATCTTTAGGAGGAGTCCCAGGTTCACATGCATCCAATGGATGTAATTAGTTGCTTTGTTTACCCTTCAAGAAGAAGACGGGCTTTTAGGGATGAAGGATGTGCTCGGTATACTCCGGGACATCCCATGAAAGCCCGACTGTGTTCAAATCTGATGCTTTAGGAAACGATGGAAGTCATTAGACATCAGCTTGATGACCTTTCAAGCGATCGTGGCATCACTTTTGATCGTGTCTCGCTGTGGGTGGGGAGACATTATCATCTTGGGATATGGAAGTGTGAGGAGGGAGATGGTGTTGGCACCATGGGGAGCACTGCCTGGTCCTTAAAGTGACCTTGTATATTTTTTTTATGCTTTTATAAAACCATGCAGAACCATCTCCAGACCTAATGACTCCTGTCAGATTGCTTTAAGGCATCATTTTGCTTTATCTAAATGTTAACTTGTCCAAAAGCAGGAGATTTCTTTACTGTTATCATATTTCTCTGATGGCTCAGTTGTCCTGGTGTTTTCATTGACTGTGCATGCATGGCCGGGATGGAATGTCTGCTGTGAATACCCCTTTGTAAACAAGACAAACCATTGTTATATTTGTTTCACAGAGGTCTTAACCAACATCTCTTTTACTATGTTGAGTACCAAACATTCACCCCCTGGAGGCGTGCAGTTGGACACATAATGGATAATGGAGGTTCTGGTCAGCAGTGACTCATATCCGCAGTAAAACAGTATAACTGCAGTAAAGTATCAAATTGTCTTCTGAGACTTCTCCAAAGAACTCTGCAACAAAATCCAATTTTCTGCTGTTCATCAGAAGACGAGGACACAAAAAAGGACTGCAGCTTAATCCCTAATCCTATAAATCACACATAAAAAGCACCTGTCTCCTTTCAGTGGTCAAAACTGCCCCATCTACTAGATTTTTTGAGGTAAGACATTGTTATCAAATGGGTTGAAAAATAGTCTTTTAACTTCATTAAATAGCTGGATATGAGAAGTTTTATTCAAGCAAATAATCCCTCACAACATTCCTGACACAGTGCATTCACTGATTTTTCCTAACCGCACGATGTGTGTTTTGTTGGTTGAGCTGGCTGGAAGTGAGAGCTGGAGTAAATGAATCACAATGAATCATACATTTCCTTCCTCTCAGTCTATTGATGGATCCATTCACTAGTGAAGCTAATAGTAGCCGTACACCACCCCCTCAACACACACACACACACACCACATCCACATGTGTCCCTGAAGGACAGCCATTGCCAGTCCAACCCGCCCACACCTTCCTGTTATACCTCCAAGGTTAATAAACATGGGAGATGCATTGAGAAGGTCATAACTGGAGCATTTCAGTACTCTGTAACATATAGTATCTACATAACAACAAAGGTAGTTGTTGGTTTGTCATCAGTGAACTCTACTGCCACTTGAATGTGCAAGTGTATGTGATATTAAGCATTATGAGTGGTAAAGAAGAGATGTTTGTGAAGTCATTAAAAAAAAGAGGAAACGAGAAACCAAAATTCAGGTTTCATGCTGAGAATAAGATAGCAACACATCAGTCACCTGTATTTTTAATTTAAGTATCATGATTATTATAATTATTAATAGTATTATTGTTGTTATTATTAATTCATTTTTTGTTTTATGTTGTTACCTTGCAAATTATATGATGCCCTATCTCAAACATATCATGTTGAATTGAATAAATAGCCAGAAACATACATGCGTGTGACTGTGACTTTATTGTATCATAAGAAGCATGTGTGGGGTGGCATGGCTCAGTGGTAGAGTGGCTGTCTAGCAACTGAAGGGTCACTGGTTCGATCTTCACTTCCCCTGGTGACCATGTCCAAGTATCCTTGAGCAAGATACGGAGCCCCTAATTGCTCCTGTTCCCGTCCAGGGTGAACCCCACCTCTCAGCCAACGTCAGCTGGGATAGGCTCCAGCCTCCCCGTGACCCTTAATGGATAAGCGATATGGAAAGTAGATGGATGGTTTGAAGAAGCAGGAGTAGCTGCTGGCTAGCTCACATCAACATTTGGCTTCCTTTAAAGTGCTTTGCGGTCATTTTACTTTATTAAATTTGCGCTATAATCTTGACAAATGGCCATAGGTTGTTTCAAGTTGTTTCAACAAATCTGAGCTGAGATGTTGTATATATCGTATACTTGAGTCTGAATGAGTTGTTCTACTAAGGAACCTGCCTGGAGGTTTGCCACACAAGCAACGAGCCATACGGTATATCAAATAACCAGCTAAAAATATTCACTTTAAGTTTTGAAGAGTGTATACGGGCTCTTGGGCTCCGTGTTTTCCCTTCACCCCTGAAGTTATCATGGGTCACAGAGTGAAACAAATCTCAAAGAGAAGTTCAGCTCAAGTATATCAGCGGAGAAAGGAAACTCTCAATATGCATTGAAAGCATGTATTCACCTAAACATACCTTGTCAATGCTGTACGGCAGCAATTCACTTCAGCTGTCTGGCGAGATGTATATGTGTGTGTCTGAGTCACCGCAGCCCTGTCCAGGCTTGGTCTTAACCTGTTGGCGATCCATCTCTGCTCTGCTTGCTCTATTATTTTCAGTCTGGATTGACAGAAATTAAACCATTTACCACTGCTTCTTCATCTCGAACAGCTGACAAATCTGTAACAGGCCAGTGAATTCCATCATACAATACTTCCTGGTTTGGAGATGTAAACAACGCAGTTGTTGAGCAGTTTTTTGAGAACTCTCAGTTGCAAATCCACAGGCTATGAGCCTGAGAGCAACATTTATAAATCCTACGTACAGATTGATAAATCCAAAGTATAGAATTACACATTGCTCGTTTCTTTTCCTCACCTGACCCCAGTGAGTTTGATGTTTGTTTTTGCGTTCACACTGTTAAAAGAATATTAATGATTAATTAATATAATGTTAATATAATACATGAGGCCCAGATCACCTCAGAATGTGGTCTAAGTGATCAGATCTCAGTACATCCTGGAATGTTCAAATCTGTACTTGAAGCTTGTGATCAGACCAGGATGTATGGCAATAGCGGGTCTGAGTGGGACCTCTGATGTCCTCTGTGCTGAGGTTTCCCTTTTTCTCTATAATTGTATTGAAAAGAACTCTATCCATGGCGTCCAAGTTGTAGACCCTAACATTGTGCCACTTTCATTACATCAAGAGCGCTTGAAAAGTTACTAAAGTCATAATTTGGGACGATATTTTCAGTAAAAATGAGAGCCTGTAATGTCAGTGTTCTCCAAGTGTTCTTGTGGTAAAAAGTTCAGTCTGTAAAACCTTTCATGTGGAAAAATTCAAATTTCCTCATTCACAACTGCTGAACCCTTGTAGCATTCTATTATCAAACTCAGAATTGACCTTCCGTTCAGCCTTTTCTCTTCTATTTTCTTCTTCTTTGACTTAGTTCACTCTTGAAAGCTCCTGCCACCCTCCTTCACCCACTCCTGTGTGTTTGAAGCACACACTCTCCCCACCGCAGATTTCGGCTTCTGGCTGATTTTAAATCCATGACAAGGTCTCTCACTGAATATCAAAGTTCTGCATCTGAGAGCATGTAGGCATGACTCTCACCCGGGTCTGTCTTAGTCCCAGCAGGCAACCCGAGCATCCAACTTACTGGATGTGGCTGGGACTACCAGAGGACCCTGATCAAACACTGCTATGTCTATGGTGTGTTCAGAACTCAGCTGTATTTGTCATCCAGCAATGTGAACATCTAAAAATCTCAGCGGTGTGCTGAGATTTCTAAGAGACCTATTTGTCCCATCCGGTTCCTGCTTCCATGCTGGGGGGTTCCTTCCTGACCGAAGGAGTGCCTGTGCTCTCCTCAACACAAGGTCAAAGCATACCAGGCGAGCGCAGAGGGCAGAGTAGCTGTGACAGCTACAAAGTGGCTGAGGGAACTGTGTACTTTAGTTGGCCTGCTTCAAATGAAAGGGATGCTAATAGCAACAAATCGCTCTGCAACACATCGACTTTCCCTTTCTGAAAGAAACCCTTTTCATTAGTGTTTCTCTTTACATTTCTAGTTTACTACTAGATTTGCAGCGCTGGCTGTAGTGTTCATTTAGCACATCTTATATATGTGAAGTGTGGCAACTTGCTGTCTACCACCATGCATGTATGAATGAGTTTATGCGAATAGTAATGTGCATCGCTGGCCTGTCAGAGCTGCAAGCCTATTTGTATGGATACCGGGCGGTACCTTGGTTGAGGTGTACACAGCACTGGAGCACTAGCCTGTCTTGTGCAGCAGGCCAGGATGACATGTGAATCGTAGCAACCAAGGAAGCCCTGCTTAAGTGGAGGCAGTAGGGAGATGCAGGCGAGAGCCAGGAGGCAAACAGACAAACAGATGGACAGGCCAATGCCAAGCAGGCAGTGGAGCAAATAGATTGTGCAGCATGGCGAACAGACTCAGCCTACCAAAGAACAATCAACAGACACAAGACCATGCCACCCATGTCAGCCGCTCGCTCTTCTCCATAATTCATAGCGATAGGATAGATACGTGGTAAATAAGACTCTCATCTTCCTCCTTCTCCTCGTCTGCCCTTGTTACATCCCTCATTTCATATGTGTTATGTAGGCGGAGGAGATGCCAGTCGTCCAAGATGGGAAATGAAGAAACCTGTATGTGTGAGAACCAGAGTGAGAGAAAGAAATGCAGACGAGAGATGAGTGCTGCAGGTGGAATTGGACTGTGGGACACTGGGGACTGCAGCCCTGTAGGCGCACACAAATACCAATTCTCATACAAAGAATAGAAGCCAATACTCCAATACAAAAAAGAATCATTCTGTTTTAAAATGCACATTTTTGACCAGTTTTAGACTTAAGAACTGTTGCCCGGGTAATGAAACAGCTGTGGAAGAAAAGAAGGTTTTGCTATTACCATTATTTTTGGCTTTTTGAAAAGCAACAACCACCTTTCTGGACATGCTGCCTCACAGTGAGACTATGGTAATGGTATCAGAGAATAGAGCCTCTTGGTGTCTCAGAAAGTCTTGGAAAGTATTTAGCTTGTATATCCCACAGGCATTGGGCACATGTTCACTGGAGCAATAACCTTTGCTTTAATGCAGGAGGAGCATGATTGTAAGTTTTCCACTGAGACTTTCCTCTAAAATGTGAGGTGCTGCGATTGACTCAGTCTTGTTGTTCTCTATGGAAAACGTGTAGCGCTGTGCAAGTCAAATAGAAAACCACCTTAAAGAGCTGAGACAGCCCTGTCAGATCTGTCCGCTTGTGTACCTACACAGTCTAATGGTTTGTCTGTGTGTGTGTGTTTGTGTGTACACGTGCATATGTGTGTGTGTGTTTGTCTGTCTACATAGGTAGAATGTAAGAAGGCCCAGCCCAAGGAGGTGATGTTCCCGCCAGGTACGCGAGGGCGAGCCAGGGGTCTGCCCTACACCATGGATGCCTTCATGTTGGGGATGGGCATGCTGAGTGAGTCGCACACACACCCACGCGCACACACTAATGTACCCAAACAGGTGCTCTTCATGTCTTCGGGCTTAGTTCACTGAAAAGTCCTCGAGAAAAAGGTTCCAAGAGTTTAGGGATGGATTTATTCATTTTTAAAGGCTGAGGCAGGTGATATGTTCTATTTCTCTGTCAACAAATCAACCATGAAATGACCAAAACCAACAATGTTTTCGGCTCCTACAACTTTCTGACTTCACTAGACCATTGCTGTCACCCTAGAGCCCACTGCTTGCCCCAGAGGGTTTAACCATCCAAAAACAAACGTAGACTTAAATTTCAAAATCGTTTCTAAAAAGTTTTTGGCATGTATTTGTTGAAAAAGGCAATTTTCAGGTTTAGATTCCGAATAGAGGATGATGTAATAATACACCAAGACAAAATGCGATGTCTGTGTTTCATTTCAGCGTTCTGAGGTGCAAGGCAGAAGAGTTTTTTTGGGTGTGTCCAGTACGTTCACATTCATTAAACAATGAAGAGTCTGAGCTTGTGAAGACCGAACAGTGCCACCTCCCATCCCCTTTAAGACACACATAGATGCGCTTGCAGCTTTCTATCTAAATGACCTAGGAAAGCATGCAGACCATCTACTGGAGAAAGATGATGGCATGCAACAGGGTTTGACGCTATCTAGAATATCACGTTACTGTCTGGATTAGGGATATCCACGTTAACCGTGAAACTGTTCAAGCACGCATTAAGAATTTAAACTGTTATCCGTGGCAGTTAAATGCTAAATGTTTGCATCAACTGCCCCCCCCCCCAAACAGACAAAGAATTTAAGCAAGAGGAACAGTCTCCTGTCATCAGATACTTGTGCTCATGACGGATAAACTCATGAGATGCACAAGTGTGGCGCTATCACTGCTCATCAGGACTACGGTGGAGCGGGTTTTCACTGCAGGGAATTAACAGACTTCCCAT
This sequence comes from Aulostomus chinensis, assembly GCF_037954235.1. Taxonomy (NCBI): domain Eukaryota; kingdom Metazoa; phylum Chordata; class Actinopteri; order Syngnathiformes; family Aulostomidae; genus Aulostomus; species Aulostomus chinensis. Next base: position 15,613,241 of record NC_141334.1, on the reverse strand, counting down.
GGACATAACAGACAGCATGTTGACATCACGCAATTTCTGAATAAAAACCAGGAAACCAGCTGTTCACTACAAACTGGATGATTCAGGCAGGACTTGTTGCAGTCTGTTAGCTTTTTGGACAACGAAGGGCGTTTTGCATAATCTAAGCTGCTCTGAAAGTTTTTTAGTCGCAACTTGGGGACATTTGAGAATGTGAGCGCACTGAAGCTCGTTTTATTTGCAAAAAGCAGGTTTGGTTTCCCACTCAAAGCGGTGAATTTCATTGAATCAAGCTGCTTTTGGTTATGAACTCACACATGTTTGCGTTGCAGTTTCATTGTTTTTGTGGGGGTTTGACAAATAAAATACACAATACACTGAGTCTGTTCCCTAAATATCGCTGTGACAGATTTTCAAACCAACTCTTCAATGAAAAATTCACATTCAAACTGTTCCGTTTTTTTTTTTTTTAAGGGGGCAGAGGAAGTGTCAGGCATGCATGCCATTTGGTCATCAGTTTATACCTGGAAAATCAACCTTTGCAAACTTGCGTCGAGATAGCCCCATTAGGGGGGTGCTGCCCCTAATTAGGCTGCTTCAAGGTGTGCCACCAGTGGCCACTGTGGTCTATTTCTGGTGGAGTCTGGTACAGGCAGCCCCTGGGCATATAGGAGCAGACCAGCACATTAGCAGGCTAAATGAAGAGGAAAATTGGTGTAATGTCATATTAAGGATTCATCACTGTGCCCCCCTTAATGGGTAATGAAGGGGACACACATGTCAGGGAGAGATCTCATCTACAGGGACCTCAGCTGCTGGCCCACCCCTCTTCATTACCATCCAGCCCATGCCTGTGGCCCTTTTTATTTAACACTATTGCACTCTCTCTTCCAGTCCCCCCCCCCACACTGTCTGTCGCTCTGTCTCTCTGTCTGTCGTTCACATTTCCCATGCATATAATTTGTATGTGCGACCCAACCAAATGGATTTGCCCTCACATAAAAGATTTATTTTTCCATTCAAAAGCAAAAGAAACATGCAGCTGATTGCAAGAGACTCGTTTCGCTCTCATGCGAGTAGCTCCTCCCCCTCCCTCTCATAGCAGGTGCAGGCAGAGCCATATTTCATGCATTTTTATCTGTAGCCAGTAACATAATGCTTAAAGCACTTTTGAAAGTCGATTGCAATCAAACATTGCTGTTTAGCACTTTCTTCTATCTTACACATATACATGTATCTGTTCATCAATCTATCTCCAGATGCATCAGCTATCAGGGTTATGGCGGCGGTGACCTTTGCGATTATGCAGTTGTTTGAGGTAAAAGTGTTGATAAGAGTAGCCAAGTGCTTCTGTCAGCTTTATCGAAGTTGTTGCCCGTTCCATCTCATCTGTTAGAAGTATTTAACAAGCACGGGGAACTTTTCAGAACTTATTATAGACTAATGTAGAGGAGAGCACTCTTCCCCTCCGCTGGGAGAAGGCAGGCAGAAAGGCAGTGATGTGCTCATGTGAGAATATTAACAGCCAACTTGTTTGGAGACACTCTTATCTAAATGAAATTGGAACAAGGACAGCGAAACATTCCTTTATATAATTTGCATTTGGAAAAAAAGGGACCCTAGGCTCATTATTTAAGAAAGTGTAAGCTTCTTTTGTGCCAAATCTCATTAAAGCCATCCCTAGCTCCTTTGTTTACTGCCTCTAATCGAGGCATTTATCTTTATTGTGTTGCGCCCGATGTATGTTTGCTGAAATTAATACACATTTGAGGCTGAGCGAGGTATGGGTGTACCAGATGGATAATTGATTTTAAAGTGAATCAGAACTGTTGAGCCATAAAATAGGTACATTAGCATGCATATTAATAAGGCAAATAAGAGCACTAAGAGGCTGCCACCAAGCCAGACACAATGGCAGGCTTCATTTAGTGAAATGGTAGGAAAGACAGCGGGTTCTCTCCATTTCTCCCCACAACCTACTACTTGTGTTGTTCTTTTTTATTCTCTCCCTCATGTTTGAAAGTGTTTGTGAACATGCCAAGAGCAGCTTAATTTAGCATTTATCTCCTCTTCCCAAAACGTTCATATTTATCTCCCCAGCTCTCTCCTCAGATGCTTTGACCTCACATGGTGCTGCGAAGTCTTATTTGGTAATGTGAGACCCGTTGAAATGCAGTAAATCAAACCAGGAAAGTGGTTTTGCCATCTAAGCTGACAATTTTGGTTTGGCATTCATTCTGTTTAACAGTAAGACAGCATCACACACATAATATCCAATATATTGCGGTCTGTGATAGCTTTCCATTGTATCACATCTCAGTTCTTTTCAGACCAAACAAACAATTGGGGCTTTTGTGAAAGCTATCCATCTGTAGCTTCCTGGTGATGACTTCTCATCAGTAGCTGATGAAGATTCTTTTTTTTCTTTTATCATCTTTCGTGTAGCCTCAGTCGTGCTTCATCCCATACCAGGTTAAGGTTCTCTTCACCGCCTCTCTGAGTCGCATTTCTTTTTGTCTGCGAGAGAGGGTAGAGGGTCTGGAAGACGCATTTTCCCATTGGGTCAGGAATAAATTGATCTTTTTCATGGACAGCAAACACTGATTAGATATTTATGACCAAGGTCAACCTTTCTGATTCCAGCTGGCACCGGCTCTGAAGCATACAGAGTAGAGCATCTACACACACGCTTGCACACACACACACACACACACACGCTTGCACACACACCCTACATACACACATACTGATACTCAGATGCAGATAGTTAGACAACCTGGTTGCCAGAATAAAATAATTGCATTTTACTTTTCTGCATATAACAGATACGTGTAGTTTTATGTTTTGACAAGTGTGTAACGATTAATGCACCCAAAACACAACTTGTGCAAATGAAGTAGGTTCATGTCTGCTTTGTTTTAAGGCACACAAAAAAAACTCAGCTTTAGGTCGTGTCTTGAGTTCCAAAGTAGACTCAATGGTCAGTCGCCCACAGAGACAGAGGACATGCTTTGAGGTTTTGTCAGTGTAAGAGAGTTGATGGAAACAACGGGAGTTTGAAAAAAAGTATTACGGGTAGCACTTCGGTGGCGTGCAGCACTCGCGTTGCAAGTAAACACGGTCTTACCAAATTTGTTTGTGGCTTGAACCCGGCACCTTCTTGCTGAGGAAATATTTACAATGCTGTGTAGAATAATTAAAGAGTGTGCTTTGTATCTGCAGTTCATAAAGGCATTTGCCTCTCAAAATGTACAATTTGCCGACAGTTTAGCTGAATAATAGCGAACAAGATCTAACCACACAAGCCTGAGGTTTCCAAGGTCGTCTTGGCCGGCCTCAGTGACTCTGTCCTGCCTCAACTAGTTCCTCTGCTTAGATGATTTTGGTCATTGGTATGGTTAAAGGTGCTGGTAACTCTAGGAAAAACAGTTAAAATCTGAGACGTGTACCATAATTACAGGGTTAATTCTATTTATATGATTTTTGATGGTGCTTAAATTCTCACCGAGTCACACGTAGAGTTACTCAGTCTCTCTCATCCACCCACTCTTCTCAAATGTTTGTCTACATCCCACTTCCGAGCTGCTCCCTCACACCCGCTTCTCAATATGTTGCCCACAGCTGCTTCTGTCTGAAAGCTGTCCAGCTAATTAACTGGTGGGTCTGTGGTTGTAATAAGAATCATGACAGCAGATGAACAATACATCTGCTACTCTTACAGTTTTCTATTGACACTCCGTTGTCTTTGAGGCTCACTGCAACTGTCCATCCACCCAGGGACAGTAAAACTTCTTAGCGGGTCCGTGTAGCCTGACAGATGACAATCTGCAGTCACATCCACCAAGTTTTAGAACTCACTCCTTAAATGTTACGAAAGTATCCCAAAGTAGACCAATGCCTACGATAAAACAAAAATAAAACTATTGATAGAACTTGATTTATACCACGTTTTTAGCTTTTAAACAAGAAGTACATGGAAAGAAATCAGTTTGTGATTCAAATGGGAAGTGTTTGCAAAAGTCAATACAGAACAGATGCATCTAATTCTTGAGTGTTTTCAGTTTGTGCTTTCAGATGTATTTACTTTATTAATACCTGTAAGCACGAATCAGACAGCACAGACATGCACATATGAAAGAAGGACAGGATTGACTTTGCAACATGTTTATATGTCAGATGAACAGAATTCATATGATAAAAAGATTATGTGACGGCAGGTGAGCGGTAAAAGCAGGGTCCTGCTTCTATTCCCCGGGGAGCGTAGTTTTCATCGTATACATCCAGCAAACCCTAGTTTCTTCCAGCGAACCAGCTGCAGCACAGAAGATAAACTACAGCAACGTCATTACAAGGCGCCTAACGGGGCACCTAAAGGGGCTATAAATGTTATGACTCTGAGTTATAAAAATGCCTGAGAATGTTTGATTAATAAAATGAATTAGACAGTTGAGAACCCAGACCAGATCTATGTGTCCTGGACTTTATTGTTGCTCTGGGCTTCAACCATTTACTAACAGCTTTTATTTAAAGCAGTATTGTTTAAAACTATTAGCTGCGATGTAATGCTGACATTTTAAAACACCAGGTCTGCTTCCCATGAAACAGAATGTTTTTACAATCTGGCCACAACATTTCACTCTCCAAATTCATTGCTGAGATCTGGCGATGTGCAGGGCAAGCAACAAGAGCAGCTTGATCAAAATTACTGCAGTCGTTAATGTAATTGTGACAGCTGACCATTGATTTAGGGTTGCGCTTGTCGTCAAAGTGCACACACAGCAAATGTTGTTCAGCTGAACATTATGAGCTATAAATACATGCCAGCTCTTTGTTCGGCTTCGAGCCTGGAAATAAATCACTTCTCGCCTGTTGCAGTTTTCCTAAGAAGTTAAATGAGAGTTAAAATGATAGATACAAGACCTCGTACTTAATGTTAGATATTGATTCAAAATGCCATACTCATTCTTTTTATGATTTCCCGCTTGTATTTTTACTAATGTAATAATGTTGTAGATTCATTTACTGCCATTGTTTTGGACAATAAAGTTTATTTTCAAACCATCAAATATCCTGCCTCCATTACACCTTTATCAGCTTTTATTTAGATCACTGCATTTGAGGGGTCATGACAAAAACAATACTGCGATGTATTGTTTTCAGCCTCTTTTTTTTTTTTACCCCCTATCAACATCAGCTACAAACATTCGGTATTGATCCACCATCTCGAAGGATGAAGTTTATTGTTCAACTATAAATTATCCTGCCTCCATTTGATATATTTGTCACCACATTTGAGGGATCATATGAACAAAAAAAAAATCAAAGATGTATCTTGACTGATGTATATGTACTCAAAATTTCGTACTCCCTGATATTATTTTCCGACCACCAAAAATCTTCATTAATTGTAGCTCTAATCTCTCTCTCTCTCTCTCTCTCTCTCTCTCTCTCTCTTTCTGTGTTAAAGGTTACCCTAATATTGTGGCAACGTATGGCCGTGGATACACTGGATTCGCACCCAGCTACAGCTACCAGTTCCCTGGTGAGTTAAAAGCTTTCTTAAAATACCAGTATTGCGGTTGACCTCTCTTATTCACTCTCCAGCACAAACACACACACACACACACACACGCACGCACGCACGCACGCACGCAGGAGCTCATCAATATACACATCAGTCACCAAATAATCTGCAGGGTTATAAGGATGTAACGTGTCTGGATTTCCTAACTAGCTTTTGGAAGCTGATATATACTGAAGTCAATTGCTTCCTCCTTTTTATCCCATACTTGAACGCCACCATGACCAAATGACAAAAATGGCTCGGTTCTCCGTCCTCCATGGTTCAATGTATGCAAATTAATTTGTGGAGAAGCGGAAAAATAAGCAGGGCTTTATTTTTCCGCTTCTTTAAAATGTGGTTTGTATAACAGGAAATGAGTGAATTCCTGCATTAAAAGTGTTGACTCAGAGTGTGAGGCAATTTAATAGGAGTCCAGGGGGGGGTGTTGGGGGGTGAGTGAGTGGTGTGGTCTGGAGGTGAGCAGCTGTTACCTGTCCACTGCAAAGAGGGTGCCTCAGAGGTATCCCTTCAATTTCATGCTTTATTTAAGGACTTTACACATACTTTTGTTTGCTGTGCCAGACATCATTCCTGCCGCTGATAAGACGGAATGGGAAATATCTTACAGCAGCTCAGATCTCCGTCATATCTGTGTGAAATAGATTCAGGAATGGTAAGACGAGCGGTCCAGCTGTGACCGGTTGCACATGTGACAAGATTTATACATGACCACAGCATTATAAAGAGAATAGCAGCTATTCATGAGTAGCACAAGTAACATATAAGATGTGGGGATTAAGCCATTTTTCGCTTTTTTCTCTCTAAATGAAACAATTTCTGAGATTAGTAACCAACGGTTATGAGAACTGATTGATGGCAAACAGACTCTGAATGTTTTAACACTGAGAAATGGCTAAATCACCTTTAATTTGCACTGGCAAAGAAGGAGCAATTGAAAGCGACCGTCAGTATTTACTCTGTGTAAGTAATTCTAGTTCAACATGGATTTTTAAAATGTTTACTGTTTAGGACAAATTAAGGGATATCACCTTCCCCGAGGCAGAATGTATTATCCTGCCCATGTTAAACTCAATTTAAAGAGTCTGATAAAGCCGTATGATTAAAACAGCGTCCTCTGGGCTCGCTCAACTCTTGACAGGGTAATTGGAATTTTTTTTCTCTTTTTTTTTCTCTTTTTTTTTTCCTTATGTATGAATCAAACTCCTTGTCCAAATTAAATAACCTCAGGCCAAATATTGACTAGTGTCCTTCCTCAGTGAGATGTGGGAAGCATCCTCATTTTAAGATCAGAGTGTTCTTCTCACTGTATACAACCTGACTGAAACATAAATAAATGGACTGAGAGCATTCAGGCTGGATCCGAGAGAAATAAACTTTGGGCAGTATTTTAAGGCTTTTTTTTTTTTTAACACCCAGTAAACCACAGGGGTTCGCTCTTAACAGAAACAAGTGGCTAGGCAATTGTTCAGTTGTCAAGATAAAGCAGTGATAAAACATTGATCAGTGATGAAACGCTGGATTAAGTAAGAAAACTCAGTTAGACACAAACAGAAAAAAGCTAAACCAAAGCTGGCATCCCTGCAACTGAAGCAGAGTTCCGGAAAAAAGAGCTGACAGTTAAAAAAAAAAACCAAAAAAACAAACAGAAAACAGAATCTAAAAGTGAGGTAAAATATGTACAAAAGTCAGTGTGGAAAAATGCTGCATTTGTGTGATGTTGGACTAATCGGAATAACGAGTATCTAACTGAGAAGCATCTCATGTTCGGAAAAACAACTCAGATAATTATGTAACACAAGTTGATGTCTTATATACAGAAACCTGGTGGACAACCGTCAGTGTTTGGTTAACAGAATTTTTTTTTCTTAGTTTTTAGATTCATATATCGAACATGTGATCACTTACAATGCTATTAAGAGCAACTGTCTGTGTGCTGTGAGCTAAATGAGGAGCAAAAGTCTTTTATTAGCATTAACCTCCTGATCCTTTTCCATTGTTCTTCACTTCGGCATCATAAAAAAGATAAAACTCACTAGTCACAGCTATTGATGTCCTGTTGAAACAGTCTGAACCTTGAAATGCAACTCCTCTTCTTGGTAGCGCCCATGTTGTTCCCACTTTACAACTTCAAAGCTCACAAACACACAGAAGTCAGAAGGAACGACTTCCCCCACTTGGAAACTTAGACTTTCCGACATCACATGAATGCAGCGTTGGTGTAAAAGGCAGCAGCACAAGCCTCTTATCGGATCGTTCAGCACCCTGGTCCCCCTGACACTCTGAATTAATTCCAACATTGATCACAAATGCATTTGATATTGATAAGCAGCATGTTTCTATGGGTGAGTTGCACAAAGATTCCAGCAGAGCTCATTGCTATTTAGAGACCCCTCAAATATTACTGGTGCAAATCCAATCTCTAATCTGATGCACGCTCCATTGTTGGATACATTTTCAAGAGATCTTCATCAAATCTCACCTTGCCTGAATAAAACACAGAGTATTGATTTGTGTCTAAACCCGACTAGTCGTTAAAACTGTGTGTGAGGAGAGATTTGGCAGGAGAGTGTAGTTGTCACATCTCCTCATCAGTTGCTGAGTCACTCTGATGGATGAAGTGGAGAATGTTTACGTGGCACGGCTGGTTATATTAGCTATTCAATATCACAACATTAATTTATTTATAGCTTGTATAAAACCTGTGTTCCGACTCACAAGTGGGTCATTTTGTTCTCTTTGGCCGACACCAACAAAACACACGCCAAGCTCAAAGGTGACACGATACACTCGTGACTCCTCTTCTAACCATAACAATAACAAAAAACAAACCAGAAATGCAGTCGCTGGCAGGATAATGTGCCTGTAAAAGCGTAGAAGAAGACTACAGATGAGAACAATTCAAATGTTTTATGAGACAGGAAACGCATCAAGGCTGCACGCAGTTCTGTTTGATAAGAGGCACCCACTGGAAACAAAACCATGTTTGGGTAGGAAGAAAACTCCACTTAGGTGCCTGTAAATCCTGAATAAAAAAAAACCAAAATGCAAGGTTTTGTCAAAAAAACCTGAGGTGGAAAATTAATTACACGTTTCAAATCATAAGGCCCTTACATTCCTGCAAATGACTGATCAATCATTTCATGACTATTTTTCTGTTGCAGTTCTTGGACAGCAATCTTGTTCACATAATGAATGCTTTAATCTGATCTAATATTAAACCCGTGTTTGTTTGGTGTTTTCAGAACACATTCGTACTGAGAGCAGAAAAATGACTGTAGAAGTCACACGCTCTCTTATTTCCGCACTGTCTCTAAAATTCCGAGCTGTGTTTTCCACACGCCGCCTTAATCACACAGCGTTTACCTTGTGGCAGCGTCGTTTCAGCATAATGCCTGAAGAAAGTGAGTTAAGTGATTTGCAGTGACAGTCAATGAGACAGCAGTGGTTAGAATCAACTCAGAATTACAGATGATTTAGAGGCGTAACAAATGAGCTCTCACAAGAACGTCTTTTTGGTGTTTTTCATCACAGCCCTTTGTTGGCACATAGTGGATCTGATGACTTCATCATTTCCTCTGAATACGTAGCGCATTTTCCTCTGCTGGATTGGTTTGTTTGTTTGGTGGCTTCATCTGTGTGGGGAGACTGATGACACAATGGTGCACCATGATTTGCGACAGTCATCGCTGTCGGTTCCCATTGTGACGACAACAACAAAAAAGTCACATTTTCTCAGATTGTGCTGATGCATGTGCGGGACTTTGATGGCGAGCAGAGGGGACTGTGGACGCGAACGTGTCGGGTGTCTGTAAATATGATGGTGCTCGCTGGACTTGTGGTTATTACTGCCTTTATACGGGGCTTTCTTACACTTTCCCTCTTGAATTGAAGTGAAAACTCCGTATTCATCGTCGGCCCCTGAACTAATCACACATTCATTTGAGCATCACCTTTGATTACAGCAAAAGAAAGAGAAGCCAGTAGGTGAGACACTTGGGGGCTTGAACCGGGCCAAACGTATCCAGCTCTCTGAAAAAGAGAGCGCAGACATTAACAGCACACTAAACCCACCCAACTCTCACAGACCATATACAGGCTTGGTTCACCTAAGGTAGACAAAAAGAAATGTTCCCAGTGGGCATCGAGCCACGCTGATAATTTAGTTTTAATTTCCCTAAATTTTAATATTTCAAGCACTGAGATTTGTGCTGTCCTCCTGACACAGTGGAATTGAATTATGTAGCGTGTCTTTCCAAAATCTTTGAATAATCCACACAAATTGTGATTGCATTGTATGTGTTATTGTGAGTGATGCAAGTATACGTAAAGCAGTATGGATATGAGAAATTGTTATCTTGGGGGGGATTTATTTCGATACAGTATAGAATGTTTGAGTCAGCTTCCATGTTTTGGCTTGGAGGAATCCAGCCTGAACCTTCTACAATCTTCCGCCCTGTTGCTATGATCAGTTTATAAATGCTGTTACATTAGAATGATCAAATTTGCAGACATGCTCTTAAACTTCCAGATAGAACTACAGTGATGCCAGGTCACCTACGTGTGTGTATGTGTGTGTGTGTGTGTGTGTGTGTGTGTTTGTGTATCAGTATCACTTTGGCTGAGCTACACATCAGTCACGCTGCTCCTGTTTGCTGCCTGTAGACTCACCGCTGTCCTGTCATAGTGCTGCTCATGGAGGGCTTGTTGTTTATATAACAACCAATTTAAACCCCCCTTCAGAAATATATTCCTATCATTTCACTCTGTTCATAAATGAAATAACTAATTATGTTCTTTACATGGGAGTCCTTTCAGCAAGGAGCCCATCAATGAGTTGGGCCGAAGTGTGACTGCTTTTGAGAAATGTCTTCATTATCCAAAAGAGGACATGAAAGTACGATTCGCTCAAAACAATGTAGTGCAAGGCTGTGATGGCTGAGGCTGGACGGCTCCTGGGGAGAGAACCAGAGAATTAAAATACACTGCACATCAGCAATACAGAGCTTGACTCGAATCATCAGACTTCTGAGTTAACATTTATCAGGCTACAAAGAGCAAACTGAAATTGAAGGTGTCTTTGAATTAAAATGAGGTACAAAGGGACTTCACTCTCAGTGTATCAGACATTAAAGAGTGCACCATTCCCAAGATACAGCGGTAATAAGGAATAAAACACACACACACACACACACACATTTGGACATCATTGATTTTCAGAGAGCTTCAAAAGAAGAAAACTTGAAGGATTTGTTGAAATTAAGATCAGTGATTGGTGTTATGGAAGTAGGTGTGACAAACGTATGTGTCTTGTTTGGAGCTGATTGTCTTTTGCTTTTCTGTCAGTGGAAAGATCACTGCTCCTCCATCTTCGCTGCTGCCGTGACAGGAGCTACAGTACATTCATATGCTTTTTTTAATTTACAGTCTGAGCACTGGAGATCACATTCACGCTACAATAATACTTTTTACATGGAGATACCTTCAAACACATGGGGGAAGTATTGCTGGAGAGAGGAGGAGCTGACGAGGCATGAATGATCTTACTGTACATTATTCTGGTTTCTATGCAACAGTCTTATTAGCATTAGTTAAATGTGCCATTGTGCTTGCAGCACCTCTGGTTGCAGTAAGATGAACAATGTAATACAATAATGCAAGACGTGTGTGTTGAAAGTGTGGAGTGTCTGCTTTGGAGGACCTCGCATGATAAAAAGGTCATAGATGCATCGGATTCCACAAAAGATGTGACGCACACACACACGCACGCACGCACACACACACACACACACACTCTACAGTACAAAACATTTGATAAATTTAGTTAAAAGAAATGGTAGGTTTTCTCTGAGTTAGGGCTGGTAACTAAATAGTTATACATCACATGAAGAACGATACATATTTTGTGGTCTAAATCAGTGTGTAAGTGTAAATACTATGTTTTTTATATGAGTTTGAAATGTCAGGGGGAAATGACAGGACAAAGCTGATGAACCTTGCTTGGATTTTTTTTGACATGCAATTTTCTGTGCAAATATTGTGTATGTACATATATATATACACACACACACAATATGTGTCTATGTGTATACACAGCTGTGTAGGCTATGTATATCATGGTCTCACTCTGGCTCTTTTTCGGCCATGTATTATGTCTGAAATACCTTGTGAGCTATTTTTTTATTGACCTATTGTCGATTTTCAAGGTTTCTTTTTGTTTTGTTTTGTTTTTTGGTTTATTGTCTTTTTTGACACATTTCAAATGAAAGATTGATGTTGGTATTAAGATGAAGTATTGTTTTTTGGCTCTCTATTTTTTCATTTGACGGTGCCCTCCCATGAATCATATGTTGGTCGGTGCTTGATTGTGATCATCCCAGACATATATGACTGTGTCCCAGCACTTCTTTTTTTTATACAGTTTATGTTAATATGCATATTGAAATGCAAATACTCCGTCTTTTTTTTTTTTCAATATGTGCAGGTTTAGCTTCTGTGCTTGATGTTTGTGCAGTGCGGCAGCAGTGGTAGCAAATGTAGACGAAGAAATGGAAAGAGGTGTGCGAAGTGTAGCGTACTCCATTGTGCACCTAAATGAATAAGAGAAAAAAAATGTCATTTGAAAACGGACTATTCACATATGAATAATGTCTGTGAATAAGCTGAATGAAAATGTAAAAAGGATAGCTTAATGCACCATTCATGCTATATGTCCCATTGTCCGCAAGTTATCAGCGCCTTTCATTACACATGCAAAAAAATGCACGCGTGATTGCACGCTCAAGAAGACACGGAGATGTGGTATTCACAGAAGATGCGGAAGTGGAGGTACTAAACCAGGAGCTTCTCTCTGTCTTGTTGTGCTGCCTCCACAGCTGTGCCCTCCAAGCCTCCCCTGGCATAAATGACCATTATGGCTCCATTAGGACTGCTACGAGGAGGTCATTATGCTGCTCTGAAAAAAAAAAATCAAGGATGAAGATGTTAGTTGAGTCCCGTCAGGGGAGAGAGACAGACTGAGCGAGAGAAACGCATAACAATCAGTCATCCAGCTACTCCAGATGTCATGACAGACAAACAGCAGTATGGGTCCTTTGAGTCGGCCTCTTAAGTAGTAGAGGAATTGAGGGAAACAATGATTAAGAAGTGGAGATGGCAAGGGTGCAAAAAAGACACAAGGACACAGGTTACCAGTCGCCTTAACACAGAGGAAGGAAACTATGCAGTTTTCTAAGAAGATATTGCTGAGCTTTTTGCCACCGATGAAATAGAAATGTCTTTTTCACAACAGTTCACAACATGTTTATGATTGAGTTGTTTGGTTGCCGTATTCTTTTCTTCTCACACGCTTTTTGTTGAAGATCCGTTTCCCCGGCATGTATAAAATGTCAGACAGCACTGTGGTAGCATTCATCCCTCAGTGTCCATGTGCCTTAGACACAACAGCGTACTCCATCATCTCTAAGTAACTGAAAATGACATTTCAAAGGCCTTAAATCACTGTGGCATACATTCCCCTTACTGTGTGGATGCAAATAAAAGTCAGCCCAGCAGGTGGGCCTGGATTTCAAAGCTTCTCATGATATAAACCATGGAAATCTGTAGTGCGGCTTCGTAGCCAGAAAATGAGAGGTTTGGCGTCCACAGCTGCCCACTGTCCTTGAGGTACCCTTCTTTAAGTTACGTAGCCGTGTCAGTACAATTCACAGGGGCAGAAACCAGTTGAATGTTCAAGGAACAACTTGGAAAAATAAGTAAAAAAGCACAACATTATCAGATGCTTTACACACATTAGTCCACTTCTGAATATGTCATTGCCACTGATGTGTTAAAAGACACTTTCGAGACATTCTTTACCCTAGCAACAGCAGTGACGGGAGGTCTGTCCTCCTCAGTACGCAGCATGAAAGATGTTGCTGGGCCTGTAGTAGGTGCATTATGCTCTATGCAGCTGTACATTCAAGAGCAATGAATAGAAGACTGCTGGCCTTTTGACCTGCACCCCTCACCACCACCACCCTCCTCTTCCCTTTTCCTCGAGGAAAAATACAAAGGTACGGGGAACAGCTGTCCTCTCAGCATGTGGCTTATAGGGAAACAGAGCTGCTGACCTGTGAGTTTGGTATGATGGGGACTGTTCCTGAGGGCTGCATGCCCCTTTAAACTGGGGCAGAACCAACCAAGCATATGATAATGATGCACAAGAGGTCACACCAAAGCATCGGCCTGAAACACCAGTTAGCCTCGCAGGGCTTGGCACCTGTCTGCTTGTGGGAGATGGAAAGGTGCTGACATGGACTCTGTAGAGCTCTCATGTTTTGAAGCAAAGGTAGCCTCTGCCAGGTTAATGCTTCTGGACAGTGAAGGAAGTCATGGAGTGATTGGTCCGGTTGCATTCTAAATATACAACTGATAAGCAAAGTCCTGGTGGAAACAGGTCTGGGAACCCTGTTGGTCTGGAAGTGAAGTTGCATTCAAACCTTAAGAGTTTTGCAAAGCCGCAAATGGATTAGTTGTTATTTTTAATTCTGTGCTTTTTGAGACAGGACAAATTGATGGCAAGATGCAAGAGAATGATGCTTGTCACCCTTTTTGTTGTTGTTTTTTGAGAAATGAGAAATATATCAAATTCCACATCCATTGGGGATTTTATTTTTTCTAGAGAAATGCCCAGTTGTACCATATATATACTAGATTAGCAATAATTTCTGTGTACTGTGTTAAGGCGGTACGGTGGTGCAGTGGTCAGCACCGTCACCTCTCAGTTAGAAAGTTCTGGGTTCGATCCCCAGTTGGAGCACGGGATCTTTCTGTGTGGAGTCTCCATGTTCTCCCTGTTCCTGTGTGGTTCTCTCTGGTACTCCAGCTTCCTCCCACAGTCCAAAGACATCAAGAGGGGACGAGGCTGATTGATACTCTAAATTGACCGTAGGTGTGACTGTGAGTGTGAATGGTTGTCTGTCTATATGTGTTGGCCCTGCTATGGACGGGCAACCCTCCTGCCCAAAGGCAGCTGGGCTAGGCTCCAGCCCCCCCCCCCCCCCCCCCCCACCACCACCACCACCACGTGCCCTTAACAGGTAAGTGGTCGAAAATGGATGGATGGATGTTTGTGTTATGTTTAAGTTTGGCCATTACTCACATCTGTACAGATATCAGTACCTGGAATTACATATATACTTTTTATATTATATTTTATTTTGCCTTTCACTCCATTACAGCAAGAAATTACTTAAACCGCTCAACCTCCAGGCAGGCCTCAAATACAGTCTTTTAGATATGTTTTGTGTTCCTCAGGGTTGATTGTATGTTGGAGAGAATGTTGTGCGTCATGTTTTAAAAAGCGTGACCTCAGTCAAGACTGGTTTCTGCTGGCCGCTCCACTGGCTGTGTGTTGGTCTTTAGCATGTTGCAGGGCTGATGTCACATGATCTCTCAGGCACTGAAATTTGGCACCAATTGATTGAATTGGAATTGATATTTGGTAGTCGCAATGTCAGCTGAATGGTGCACTCTGAAATACCTAGTTTACTCTTAGTCATGAGCTTACTGCCACGCGTTGTATAATAGACTCAAGGTGAGATTGACTTTTCTCCTAGATTTAAGAGGAGTGTTTCTGTATGTATTTTTTTCCAATCAAGAAAGAAACCACTAAGATCAACAGTAGTAGATCATGCTATCCTGTTTTGTCCCATTGATCATTTGCAACCACAATTTTTAGGGCTCTTTCTGGCTAGACAGTTTGAAAAAAATGAGTGTTTTCAAGATGAAACCCATAAGTAACCACATGGAATCACAACAGGCTCCTGGATCTTCTTCATGGTATCAACATGGTTCAGATTAATGTGCACTATCCCACTCAGTATAAGTGTGGAAGATGTCTTTTCAAACTTTACTCGTAACTCTCCTCGTACTGGATATAGCTCATTTACTCCTGTGTGGACGATAATGCCGTTTGGGACACAGTGCGCAGTCATCATCAGCGTGTCCTCCATGTTCAGACAACTGATATCTCCCATGTCAGTATGATAACTGCCTGGTTTCTTGGCTGCGGCACTAGAACAGGTGGGAAAAGTCACTGGCCTGAGGCTGATGAGGATGTTACCTGTGTCATGGGTGCGTACAACATTGTGCTCCAAAACACAGTCCCCCCACGGTCAATGTGTTTCGTATACTCAAGGGACATAGCCCTGCTATCTGTAGAGCAAGTCTCTATTGAATATGAGTTACACAGCAGATTGTTCTTTGGATCCTGTGACCATCTCACTACAAGCTGGGTGAGTTGTGACCGCAGCAAGTGGTCCCACAGGCCAGAGTGAGCGCTACAGGGCTGGAAGCAGATGGCCCTCCCGATGACACTCTGACTCACAGATTGGTTTTAATTGCCAAGGCTGATCATTAGCGCAATGGTTCTGTAGAGGCCAGGGCACTCCATGAGTTGCAGGCCTTAAAATAGGGCCGGACGAGGAGCACCGTGATCTCATACACTTGAATGACCAAGCACAACACATCTCCTCATGCATACACAGGCATAAAACTGACATAATCAAAGACTCCTCAATGCTGCGTGGAAGGCACTTTACCAGGGGCCTCTCTGCGCTTGCCTGTCTGTCTCTCTGACTCACTGTCTCCAAAGCAGTGCTGACTGCACACACGCACACGCGCGCACACACACACACAGCTCCCTTCGTACTCCCCAGGCCATGACTCTGTTCCCAGTGACAGCAGTGAGTGTGCTGCTCTGACGTCACTGGACAGCACTGTATGTCACGCCCCGTCTACTTCTGTGTGTGCACTCATAGAGCAAGATTGCTCCCAGATCAGCTCTGCACTCCATTAAACGCCCCCAAATCTGTTTCATGTACATGTGCTTTGCTGTTTGAGGGAGAAACTATTTCCTGGGCAAGAAATAGAGCTACTGGTTGGATTCAACAGGTACATCAGCTCTCTACCAACATGTCTTTGCACATTTGACTTTATGTGTTTATTTATTTATTTATTTGGTGTGATTATATATTTTTTTGCGTGTTGATGCAGTGAGCACTGGTTTGCCTGCATGCTCACATGTCAGGTCATGTGCGCATGCACGTGCGTCTCCTCGGGTCTAAGAGCACCTGTCTCTGCAAAAGTTGCATTGAAATCTGTCTACTCAGTGAAGCTTGGAGAGAAGGTTTACTTCATTTGCCCAGGTCTTAACTCACCCTAGGAAAGCAGCCACATCCTCACACTGAAGCAGGCAAACAGTCAGGAGCCATGGAGACCAACAGTCTAGGTTCCTGTGGTGGGGAAGATGAGCTGCTGTAAGAGGCAGAGAGGCAATGCTGAAGCTCATTATGTCTCAACTGTTGAGCTTCTGGTGGAGAAGAAAGTCTTGAGTTCCCCGGATTCACACATGGCTGCCACCTTTGGACACTGCTGGAGATCAGCAGCAGAGGAGAGACATAGAGGTAGACAGAGGAGTGCAATGTGTGTGTCTGGGAGACCAAGCTCTGTGTCTACTTCCTGTTGTTTTGATGCCACCCACTGTTAGAGAGCTCCAGGCCCAGCGAGTTTGGTACTTACTAGGTCTCCACCCAGTTGCCCCCTCCATTGCTTTGAGCCTTCCATCGCTCCCCCCCGCTGACTGTGCTAATAGCCCCACCATTGCTCTCATCGCTCAGTCTGTTGTGCGTGGACATGCACGAACATACACATGTGTAGATAGTCATAATCATTGCCCCATACCTGCTCTGCATTGTTTACATGTCTAATAATGAAGTGGAAGTCCTATTTTTGGGTCATGCCCCATTTTACCCCACTTGCCCGTGGTATCTGGAGCACTGCTAGATTGGCTAGATTGTGTAACTGCAGTTTGTGGAGGCAGCTGAAATATAATGAAGTGCTCCAACATGGCTATAAAATCATGTTCATGAAATTGTGTCTACCGCTGCTGCATATCATCATTATTATTATTATTATTGTTATTATTATTATTATTGCATACATGGATACATGTCACATTATTACCATCAGTCATTCCTGTAAAAGCAAGCTGTTGATGGAAATGCACCATCAACAGAAACACACAAACATATTTTCGCTGGAATGATGAAATGACATTTATTGCACTTACCTTCATTCGAGCAAACCTGAATTGCGGCCCTTCATCATTCATCTGTCCCCTCCACTACCTCTCTCGGAACGAGGAGATGGGTATTAAAATGCACACAAAATTAAGGCTGTTTACTTGGACACTAATGAGACGAGGCTTAAGTGGTCTAGTTTAATTAGTATGATTGGCTCCATTGGGACCCCACAGACATGGCCACGACGACTGATTCACTCACCAGGACCTCTTCATACTGTCTGAGTGTCAGGAGTGATGTCCGAGGAGACTGGGCTGCAGCGACATGTTGCCTCTACTGATCCCAGGTTGGAAAGGAGCACTGCAGTTAAATGCACTGAAGCAGGCCGTTACATAAGCACTACTGCAAGGTCAGACATCTGTGTCCTTCCTGTCTCTCTCTATTTAATTCACCATCAAAAGGTGCCCTGGCTATGGGGTTGTGAACTAAGACCATGTCCCACTCCTCCCAACCAGTGTCTGTGTTTCCAGAACCAAATGGATTTAAGTGTTTTCATTGTATCTGTTCAGGCAGGTTTCCATTTTCTTTCTGAAATGCTTTTTCGTGCTCGATTGTTTGTCTCCTCATTCTTTCATCTTTAATAGCTGCATGTGAATGACGGACTTCTATTGATTCTTGTGTAGGAGTAGAACGTGTTTAGATCAGCTCTAGAGCACAGGAGAAGTTTCCTTTTTACTGAAGTGCATGGGAAGGAGTACAAAGAAGAGGTCAAAAGTGCGCCTTCACTTCAATAAAGAGCCTAGTTTGTCCTCTTTGATGCAGTGCCGCCATGCACTTCAGCTACAAAGAAGCTGCGCTCTTGTCACTGAGATGCGAAGTAGAAGGCCAGGCAAAAGTACAATGTCTTACTCCTCTACATTACAGTCTCTCACAGTCCACTGCTATGTGATATTTGTACAGGATTTGCAGTTTTGGAGGCTGAAGTTTGATGAATGATGAAAAATATGATGATGAAGTTCCATTTTTTTCTTTGTTTTTAAGTATGAAGGATTTATTTAGTGTTCTAATTATATGTTAAGGGTTTAATGCCAAAATCTTTATTTTGAAGGATAGGTTGGCTCTACCGAGTACAGGTACAAGTGACATCACCCTTGCAATGTGAAAGTGGTCTCAAGGGTGACTAATCTACGCCAAACTCTTCATGCCAACGAGGAAATGCCTAGTCTGTGACACAATATATCAAAAAGCTGGAGAGTGTTTGATGGCCTGTATCGTTAGCAGGATGCTCGTAAAGTTGTTTATTATTAAGATTATTTTACAGAAAGAAAACCGTTCCTTTTGGCCTACCTATTCCAGGTACTGCACCGGGACTGATATAGATTCAAATGGTACCATGTCTTATTAAGGTAATGATATAACAGTCTGTAACCCACCCTCTGTCAGTTTCAACAGAATTGCTCTCCACCTGAAGAGCTGTGGGTCGTGCCCCCTTGTCAGCACCCTGCTGAAGTGCTCTTGAGCAAATCACTGCTCCATCCCTACGAGCTCCAGCAAAGCTGTTCTGCAGCTCCCTTCTCCCCCCCTTCTCCTCATCCGACCCTCCTATGTGCAGAGAGGGAGAGAGAGAGTCACAGTTTCTTTACATGAATCACTAGAGACACATTATGTGTTTATCATCTGCATCACACAGGCTGCTCTCCTGAGATGAAAGATTGTGTGGAGTATTAATTCAGAATAGAGAGTAATCTATAAATTTCCATCCCAACCTCTTCAAGGAGTAATGGGTAGAGCGGATAAGATGGTGTTGTGTCAGACTAATTTTGGTACATGATTATGTCTCGCAAAGAGACCGAGCAGTTCCGCCGCAGCATGTCCTGTGTGCTTTGGGATGATTTCCTTGAAGAAATTTCACCAACTATATCTTCCTCCTGGTCTTCATTTTGTTCCAAGGTATAAGATTACATGTGCAATTACCACCATAAAGCCAGGCTTTGCTGGGTTCTGCCTCACTCTACTTCTGTAATTGACTTTTTCTCCTCCCAATCACAGGCCACAAAGTCTTAATGGCAAAGGATCAGGACGCCAAATAGTTTCATTACATAAAGAAACCTTTATCTTTGGTGGGAAAAGCCACAGCGACACAAACACACAGTGACCCATATATAGACTTATAGTGAGATAGCGTATGATCATATCGGTGAGCAACAGAAAATAGACCATTCATTCTGGAAAATGGGGTGTAGCTGTACAGTACAAGTAGTATTACTTCATCTAAGGAGAGTTGCCTTTATTCAATACTGTAGCGAAGCTGTCACATTTCTGTTATTGGCAGTTTAATTTCAGTTAAATGTTTTTAATGGTGGTATGTTGTGACATTTCCTGTTTGTAATTGCTGTGTTGGCTCATAACTTCGTAACAGCTGTGTATATATAGTGTTGTACCCACAACATTAGTGTGTTATATGGGCCACAGTAGCGACAGGGTGTAGCTCAGTGAAGCAACCCTACTCACACTAGCAGTGGACCCTTTTGTTTTGTTATTAAAAAAAGAAGTGTTTCCGCAACATTCACTTAGTTGTGGCGACCTGTCACAATAAAGCCAGCAACAGCTTGTGTTTCTGTTTTTTAACTGCACACTCTCTCTCTCTCTCTCTCTCTCTCTCTGCTAAATCGCCCAGTAAACTGATTCAAAACAGCCTCCTGTTAATTATTACTTGGTAGTCATGCAATCCACTCTTTAGGTGTGGTTTTACTATCTCCACTTCAACATGTTAACAATTTAGGTTTGAATGTGTGCCTACATCACTTTGTAAAGCTCTGACCAGACTGTAAAACACCACAGACCCTATCTTAAGCATGGTGCAGGCTGGCGCTCAGTCAAGCACAAGCATCATTGCTAGTTTCAAGTTGGCACAAATGGTGCTTTTCACCCCAAGCTCCCTCACCCTTTATCTAGCAAATGAACTTGCCGGCCATCTGCACCGGCAGCGGCTTAAGTATGTTAAAGAGGCGTGGTCTGGCGCCAACACCGCACATTGCTTTTTTGAAACAGCAGAAAACGTCATAGACCAAGAAGAGGCTGGTCTTTGGTTAATGGCTTTATGTGCGAAGTGTTATTTAAAGGGCTCATTCATCAGGTAAGCAGATGTGCAGCATTGCAATGTTGTTCTGTTGATACCTGATAATGTGGAAACCTTGACCGCCTCGTCCTCCCAGGCCTGCTTCACCTCTGATGGCTTCACTGGATGCCTGCTGCTCCCGTATATGAATAGAAGAAGCTCACGCACCTTCACCTGGCCCACGACGAGGTCCGTTTCTTTTGATGAGAGGCGCTCGCTTCTCCCAAGTTGAAATATGTGCGCCAGTGAAATAGCAACACAGCAAGTCCCGGTACAACCTGGGCTTTAAAGGGAATGACACGGGGCGCACTGATTAGTTCACCACTCGAAACACTCCCATGATCATTAGGTGTTTAATGACTGGTTTGCACTCTGATTACACATCCTTTCAATTCCAAAGTGAGGCTGAAAACTAGCACACACATCGCGCCAGCTGCCTTGTGCCGTAGTTTGATTAAGTATCCCTCTATCAATCACTATTTCTTCATCTAAATAATATGAATAACTTACATGACAACTTACATTAGTTCATGCATCTGAACTAGACTCAGAAAACCAATGGCATAAAACATGTGTAACTAAAACCAGGTTGACTCCACATAATGACAGTGTTACCACTGTTTGCCAGGCTTGACATCCATTTTAGAACACGACATGCAACTCCAGTGACTTATAGTTTCTGAATTGCTCAGCTGTGTAAGCAAACACTCGTGCCACACAAGATACCCCAAAAAATATCGGTATTGTTTAGCAGAGGTCGACGGTCCTGTTTACTGGTGGTTGTAGGTCCTGTTTACTGGTGGTTGTAGGTCCTGTTTACTGCTGGTTGTAGGTCCTGTTTACTGGTGGTTGTAGGTCCTGTTTACTGCTGGTTGTAGGTCCTGTTGACTGCTGGTTGTAGATCCTGTTTACTGCTGGTTGTAGGTCCTGTTTACTGGTGGTTGTAGGTCCTATTTACTGGTGGTTGTAGATCCTGTTTACTGCTGGTTGTAGGTCCTGTTTACTGCTGGTTGTAGATCCTGTTTACTGCTGGTTGTAGATCCTGTTTACTGCTGGTTGTAGGTCCTGTTTACTGCTGGTTGTAGGTCCTGTTTACTGCTGGTTGTAGGTCCTGTTTACTGGTGGTTGTAGGTCCCGTTTACTGCTGGTTGTAGGTCCTGTTTACTGGTGGTTGTAGGTCCCGTTTACTGGTGGTTGTAGGTCCCGTTTACTGCTGGTTGTAGGTCCCGTTTACTGCTGGTTGTAGGTCCCGTTTACTGGTGGTTGTAGGTCCTGTTTACTGCTGGTTGTAGGTCCCGTTTACTGCTGGTTGTAGGTCCCGTTTACTGGTGGTTGTAGGTCCTGTTTACTGGTGGTTGTAGGTCCCGTTTACTGCTGGTTGTAGGTCCCGTTTACTGCTGGTTGTAGGTCCCGTTTACTGCTGGTTGTAGGTCCCGTTTACTGGTGGTTGTAGGTCCTGTTTACTGCTGGTTGTAGGTCCCGTTTACTGGTGGTTGTAGGTCCCGTTTACTGCTGGTTGTAGATCCCGTTTACTGCTGGTTGTAGATCCTGTTTACTGCTGGTTGTAGGTCCTGTTTACTGCTGGTTGTAGGTCCTGTTTACTGCTGGTTGTAGGTCCTGTTTACTGCTGGTTGTAGGTCCTGTTTACTGCTGGTTGTAGATCCCGTTTACTGCTGGTTGTAGGTCCTGTTTACTGCTGGTTGTAGGTCCTGTTTACTGCTGGTTGTAGGTCCTGTTTACTGCTGGTTGTAGGTCCTTTTTAGCAGAGGTATTAGCTTGCGTGTAGCTGTGGTAGTGCATCAGGATCACTGGTCCACTGATTATAACGTTGTATATATTCAAACTGTTTATCTGACTCCTTTTCTTTAAATACCAGTCCCTGACTCCCCTTTTCCAGATTATCCCAGGACATTTCCTTCTTCTTTTTCATTGTTTTCCATTGTTTTAGCCATTTGTCTTACATTTGATAACAACAGGAATGGTATAGTGTTGTGGGTGTTTACTACGTGACATCAGTTCCCTAGCCCTGTATATTGTGGTCACCCTGGGGAAAAGATATTTTATATTAATATCAACAGCGATTTACTGTTTGATTTTAGTTTTAGGCACACTTTTCCACCAGCACTGTTTCAACCATTCAGATATACAGTTTGGCATCCTGTTCCATATGTGACCTTTGCAGGTCGTGCACAGAATCCAAACCCTGCCAAACACCAGACGAACACCTGGCAAGATTAATTTGAATGATTGACAAGCAACCCAGCAATCTTAATCTCGTTATGCTTACTCTGATTAAGACTTTAGTGTCAGTAAGATAACCTGGTTAAAGTGTTTACATGAGAGTGAGAGTTGCAATAATATGTGTATTGCATTAGTCTGGTTATAATTGAATTGTTAGTGTGCATGTAAATGCTCTCCCTCTCTGGCTGGCTCATTCCCAAACACCAGTCTCTGTGTTTTATGTGAGGAAAATCTCAGTGTGTACTGTAGGTCTGCACTGATCAGAGGAAAGGTGAGACACGAGCATGTGTGCAGCAGTTCATATGAAAGCCACCTGGCTCTCCTCAGCGCTGTGATTTATGCCTTTGATAACAACAACCCAGAGATGCTTTCAACAACAACAAAGTAGCGCTGAAAGATGACAACAATGGGATACTTGTCAGTCTGGAGATGAAAAGATGTCTTGCTAGGTGGCTGTCTCTTTTTGTAACTTTGATATATAATTTTTCTTTTGTTTGGTTAATTTGTCTCCATGTGTTTCTCTATTTCTTATCAAAGGTTATTGATGAAGCGAAATGTGAAGTGGAGTCAGTTTCCACCTCGAACAGAAAGGCCTCCTCCTGTGTGAAGGCGGTAGTGAGCTTCGATGCCTCTGCTGTGACTTATTTCCGCTGGATTGTCCTTTATACAGTGACAGGAAAAAATCCACCTCCTTTATTCAGATTTTTTTTGGTTTTGTATTATCTTCTATTCTTCACATGTGATAAGGTCCGATTTTTTTTGTTGTTTTTACCTCTTAAGATATTTATTTAGATTTCAAGAATTTTTCTATCGGATTATTCATCCTAAAAATAACCGACAAGTGCTTGCATCTGCACTTTCTTGACTTGTAAATATGCGATATTTTATACTGTTTTATATTTGTCGTTTTAGAGCAACACCTCATAGATGCACTTACAGTAGGTGCCCTTTGCTGCAGGTGATGTTGCTGTCTTTGTCATTGTCATCATATCTTGACATATTCAACTTGACCAAAACAGAATTCAGTGAGAATGAATTGTACACTGACGTCCTGGCCTTATTTCTCCCTCCATTTCTCACTGTGTGTCATTTCCTTTGTCTTCCTTTACTACTGATGTGGCTGCCGCTCTCCTCGGCTTCATCTGTCTCACTCATCTCTGGTCTCTACTATTAATCCGTCTCACTTCTTCCATCTGCCCCCCCTAAATTGACTGTAGCTGCAGACAGGAAGACGTGTTTTCACCGTTAAAGCGTCCGTTTCCCCGTCTCAAAAAGCTTCTAATACCAATAAAACTCTGTCAGACAGCACGCTAATCCTGGTAGGCTGCACTCAAATACAAAACTAAAAGTGACAAGTGTGCGCTTTTTTTTTTTTTTTTTTGTGAGTTCAGTAATTTTTTTAGCTTATACTTTACGTTATTAGCTGAAATTTAAATGTCTTCATATAAAGCTGCAACTGTTCATTTTGAGTTTCATCAGGGTAGCAGAATGTGGGTGTGGGCTACTTGATCCATAGAACCTCCATATCAGTGCCCCCCCCCCCTCCCCCTCCCCACGGTGCATTAGATAGTAGACAGTCTTCTCCTTACAGGAATGAGTAGAGTGCTCTGTGACTGATGGAGCTCCTTTGTCAATGACGGCTGAGCTGCTGCTGGCAGTTTTGGGCCAAAGAACAGTACAGATTACATTAACATCAGTCAAGCTGTTGTCAGGCCGCTAGGACATAAATAGGACCTTATTGATGCATAATGCAACAACTTTTCATGGTGACATATTCTGAGTAATGGGATCAGAAAGGGAACGCCAAGAAAGATGTGCAGAAATAGTGCATCGGGTGAGAAATCGGATGTAATGTTCAAGGCCTTGTCACCTTCCTCCAGGGTCATCATCTGTAGTTATGAGTGGCTGCATGCGGGGCTGGAATTAATTGGACCAATCGCATCGCATTATTGTGTCTTCTTTGAAAGTAGCGTGCAATTCACCGAAGTGTTGTGGCAATTTTAAAATAGGGAAAACAAAGTGTTTGACCCGGGCAGTGCAGGCAGGCGGCGCAAGCTGAAATCCCAGGAAACCTTGACACAGAAATCACACTGTGCTATTTGATCTCTACTGACACTGCACCGACTGCATCTCTCCTCCTTCCTCAGTGCAGTCAAGTTCAGAGACTCACAGATACAGGTGCAGGTAAGAAAAGAAGCCGCTTGTCCCTAAGGAAACATTTATGGCCATAAATCCCTGGTATCAGTGGCATGAAAATGGAGCTGTTTTATGCACTGGATGCACATTGTGCTCCTCAAGCACAGAGCTGACAACTAGGTGTATGCCCTTTTTACCTCTTTGGAGGATGAAGTTTACTTTGGGTTATTGTGGCTAGATAGAATAATACGCTTTTCAGACTTCTCATGTACACGGTGGAATTTACAGGGTTCATGCCACCTTTAAATTTAAAAAAAAAATAGTATGAAAAAGGTTTTGAAAAATAAAGCCAGAAAATTGAAGAAAGAGTTGCGTTAATATGTATTTGGTTAATATTTGCTACATGTTAATGTTAAACCACATAGCTTGTCATTCATTTTAATTGATAAATACACGCTAGTAAATTTTGATGTTTTTTTCTGTTTATTTTTCACACGTAAACACATTTCATGTACTGTATGCTCATGAAAATTGTCCTCAAAAGCACAAAATATGTGGGTGCATGCGTGTGTGTGCACGTGTGTACCAGTCGCTGTGAACAATAGCTCAGCAGCTGAAGAAACAGCTTACCCTAATGTTACTCTGCATGGAAGAAACATGAAGTTTGTTATTACTACATTTATATGACAAGTAACAAGAAATATTCTCCTACTGCCATTTATACAATCCCATCAGTCCACGCTAGTTCAGTCATGAGGCTGATATTTGGTTTCTGGAAATCATAGTACATGTTACACCACCTCAGAGATGCATATGACAATGCTAAGAAGTGCTAGATTAGGTGGGTGTGGTTATTTCAAAGGAGACTTCTTTCATTTTTACAGTATGTGGTTTCGCTGAAGTGAACGCGGTGGACAGCCTGCATAATAGTTCTGTGCTCTCCTGCAGATCGTATTTGAAGGTTGGAGATTTTTGCTGAGAACAACAAATGCTCCCACTAATTTATTGATCGCTGCAGCCTGACTTACCGACTTTCCTGCTTTAACCACATTAGACATTAATTTTTAATGCAGATTTTAAATAAAACTACTGATCGGAAGGTGTTTAATTACGTTTGTGCACTGTGCAGTTCAGTCAATTTACATTTCAAGTATTTAGTCAGTTCTTGTTGAGAACAAAATGACTAGCAGCAGCACAGCAGCTTTCCACCAGCAAATAAGTTCTGGTTCTGTTGGAGCAAACAACACATTGCAAATTATTACCTCGCACTGCCTCATTTCATGAGACTTTCACCTGTTTGCTCCTCTGCTCCGGCTACACTGTACACCAAAATAAATATAAACTGCAAGAAAAAAAAACAATTCATCAAAGTTGGTGAAATTTGGAACTTTATTTATCGCAGTATTAATGTCTACATTGAGAAAATGGATTTATCTTACTTTTAGAGAGGTTGAAATATCAACTTAAAAAAGTAATAGTCTTCATCTTTCTTTAAGTTTAATCTGTCTTCCTTTCTGTGTGCACTCCTGAAGAAGGCTGAATTTCTGTGCTGCAGGCATGTGGAGGGAAAGCTGAGGACAGCTCCCCGGAGTCCGGACACCAAGGCCCCCGGGCCTCCACAGCTCATAAACAGATGTGTCCTTGTCCCCAGCCAAGCGCAGCCACTCAAGTAGCAAAGCAGGGGCCCAATAATTGTGAAGAATTGAAAGCTAAATATTGGCTTTATCTCCTCAGTAATAAAAGGGCCATGAAATTGATTTAATGCTGTGGCGCTTCTCTTGGGTGGCTTCTTACAGCGTGAGCACAAAACAATGAGCAGCAGCCATCTATTAATTAACCCACCTAATCCTGCAAAGTTAATCTCTCACCACAACTTTGCCCGCAACTAACTTCCAAGCCAGTGGGTCTATTGGGGGTGTCATGACAATGGCAGCGAGGGGAAGATGGATTCAGCACTTAGCACTAAAGAGAGAGAGAGGGTAAAAAAAGTGGAGAGTGCTGTGTAAAACACCGGTCTTTGCAACAACCAGGAAGTGGGCCTACAGACTGGCTGTCAAAGGAAAAGACCCAGCAGTGACTTTTCTTTGTGTGTGAGAAGAGTTGGAGAATCTCACTTAGTGGTGGTGCAGTTGCAGTGAATGTAGCTAATTTTAGCAGCAGTTTTTATCATCCTTCTATCATTGTTTTTCTGCTGTCCCCACCTCAGTACATCTGTCTCTCCCTAGCTGTTAGAAGGGGGGGGGGGGCACATATCTTTCTCTTCTTCACTTGCCTTCTAGTCTCAGCATGGTGGCATCTTACACCCAACACGCACAGTCATGGTCATATTGTGTCGACAGAGTTGTGAATTACCTCCTTCTCAGCCACCTAATGAAAAGCTATGTGTTTTTCTCTTCGGCTGAGGCTCTTCTGACCCTGCCCTCCCCCCACCACCACCGCCGCCACTGCCACCGCCACCACCACCCCCACTCCACCATCACTACCACCCCCACCCCGTTTCATCACTCTTTTGTGTGAGCTCTTCTTCATGGAATAGCACACCTAGGCTGGCTCAGAAAATAGGTCACCTGCTGATGCTCCCGTCACCTCCGCAGCATTCGACAAATAATCCTCTAAGGTGTCCTATGCTATTTTGTAATGTCTAAACCACAGTCTCCTGCACACGCCTCAAAACACAGACCAAAAACACACACATGAGGTTGGGGGGGCGGGGGAAGAAGAAAAATGTAATTGAGGGAATTTGACGATCTTGTCTTTGGTAGTGAGGAAAGCATTTCCTGTGGAGATAATTTCAGGAGGCTGATTAGGCATAGACGGTGTTGAGCCCAGAGTGAGGAATCTCATCACCAGCGCTAATGACATGCCATTCCTGTGCTGAATGTAGAGCCCGGCCCTAGGCATGGACTAGCCTCTGTCACCCACCTCTAGCTACCATGTTCATTAAGGCCAACAATGTAATTACAATTCACAGATACTGCGTTGGATTAATTACAGACTGATTACCAGACTTGATATTTGTAGCAATAATTCCATCCTAAAGAAGTTGATTTATATTTGCACAGTATTAAAGTCTTTACTTCATTGGCGTCTTACAAACTGACAAGTTTATATCTCAAATCTCCGTGTTGGAGTACTGTAAGTGTTGAATGTTTACGCGAAAGGAACTTCAATCTCCACCAAATGACACGTTATCCAACGTGTGTCTCCATCTCTTTGCTGGAAACTATTGTATAGCCAACAAGCAAGTTAGGATTACAGTGGGCAATTTTATTTTATTTATATTTTGATTGCATTGAAACTCACACTCTTGAGCAAAATGGAGGGCTATGCCCAGAGGTAGGGCTATTATACTCATGCAGCTCCTAAGTGGTTATAATCTTTCATCCAAACCATGTGACATAAACACCCCCGGGGCCACATTATTTCACTAATATAATAAGGGACTTGCAAATTGTTAACTCACCTGAAGTCAGTTTACTCACAGAAAAGTGGAGTTGAAGTTGCACCTTTTCAGTGTGACACAAATCTACCATGAAAGGGAAATACTTATGACATTATGAAGTTTGAAATATACATCTTTTTTTACTCTTTGTAATTGAAACTTATATTTGACTTTGCGCACCTCTCCAGAAACAATAGACATCATTTGAAAACAACAACAAAAAACATACGGTATATGCTTTGAATGCTTAATCCAGGCCTGCAGAAGTAGGTGATCCATCATAAGACAGGAAATTGAGTATTCAATTTGTATTTTTTACTGAGTGGATCATTTACTCATATCAGCATCTTTAAAAGGACTTTGAATCTGCACTTCAGTCATTTAATATCATCATTTTTACATCTGTCCTTTTTTTTTTCCTAATATTGCTCATGGCTATGTCTCTGTTTCTGAGTGGACCAGTGTCAAAGCGTTCGATAAGGGTCTGCTGATAGATGTCACTCTGACATGAGCCCCTGCCTCTGACAGTTCTAGTTTTATCCTGTAGCTCAGTGTTGGTATCAACATTCTCCTGTCGCTCTGGGACATACCCATCCATGTGCAGGAAGTGATGTGCATGTGTGTGTGTATGTGCCTGCAGGCTTCCCAGCGACAGCATACGGACCGGTGGCGGCGGCGGCAGTAGCAGCAGCGCGTGGCTCAGGTAGGGGGGCCCGTGGAAGAGGCGGCTACTTGGCGTACCCACAGAGCACAGGGCCAGGTAAACGCTCTGTCCATGTTCTGTGTGGCTGCTGCTCTCTCCAACTTCTCCTGCTCTGCTTCTTCCCATAGACATAGTCCTCCAAGCTCAAATGCAGCACACACTCGCCAACTTTAAAATATAGACAGATGCAATAGAGCCAAGATCTAAAAATAGAAGTCCAAGACCCTCAGGGTGTTTAGAACATGATGCTCCTCAGACATGACGGGACCAACTTGTCCTCCCAAACAAAGGCCCCCGGTCCTTGAAGGAGGGACTGAGGCTAAATTAGGTGATTAGAATGTAGTCCGATTCACTTCTGACATGCTTCTGAAAAAAAAAAAAAAAAAACAGAATCAAATCAGGGTCTTATAAAGGTTCTTGAGCTTAAAGGATCACGCCAACATATTGGGATATATGCTTTTTATGCTTATTGTCCATCCCCCCATAGACCGACAAAAGGATGTGTACCCTTCTCTCCTCTGTGTGAAGATTGGGACCTGACACCTCCTCAAATAGTTGAGGTTTAGGATTTTGGTTCAGCCAGGAATAATAATCCTCTTCCTCTAGTAGAGAGTTAGCCTTGATCAGTAGCAGTTGTCGCTCTTCTACTTTTTCTTGTTTGTTCTTTTATGTCCGTAACTAAAATTGCAATGTCTTTTATTGTTAAATTGTAACATCGTAGACCGTTTTGGGGGGTAGTTTATTTGATGACTTTGATGGAGGTATGCTAAAATTTCCCATTCACTGCCATTCATTGTGCTAAGCTAACTACCAGTCAGCTGGTCTCTGAGGGTCTCAGCTCCCTAATGCAGCACAGAGGATAAAAGGATATCTATCCCCTTGTCTGGCTCTAGGGAAGATGGACAATGAGCATATTTCCAAAAATGATGGCATGTTCCTTTAAAAAAAAACAGTACTCACACATATTTAAAGATGCAAGCCTTAAACAGAGGCCTTCAAAAATTGAATAGTTGAGCATTTTGTCGTCGTTTTCTTGAATCAAACATCTCAGTATGGAGTTGAAAAATGTGTTATTAAAGGCCCTGCTAAATTAAACGTATTCATCAGATATGATCAAGTGATCTATGATAAACTAAAAACTGTAATTTGCCCATTTTGCACAGAATTCCTTAAAGCAGGTTTGTCATTAACGTTGACCAAATATGTCATAATGCAGTGAACTGTGTGTTGTGCTGCTGGTTGTGGAGTAGTAGCAGTAGTAATTAACCACTAGTAACCATTAGTTTCTTTTTTTTAACATTCTTCTGTACTCTCGTGCTTCATTTCCGGTTCCAACTTGATCATGTGAAATTCAAAGCACTTTAACCTGCGGATGCCTTACTAATGATTGTGTCCCATAAATCTGCAACACAACTCGACGGCTATTCCGCTGTTGCACTCCACTCCTGAAATCAATGTGTATATATATTAAAAAACTTTTAAGTATAAAGATTAGTCGGCATAATTCTGTTGGTATTTATGAGGCCTTTGGATATTAGTATAATAAATTAGAATACGCACACGAGTATTCACATCCAACTGTAATTACTGATGAGAGATTTTGTCCCAAAAACAGGATGCGAGTTTCTTTCTGTCTTTAACCCAGCATTGATTCATTTGTCAGCTTCATTTAGACATCTTGCTTTTTTCCACTCTTACAACTGTAGATCATTCAGTAGCTGTCAATAACAGCTCCCCTGACTGAACTCACAGCCTCCGGGCTTTAGTGAAGAGCATCTTTCCTAATCAGACATACTATAAGAAGCTTGTTGGAGAAAATCTGTTTTAATTCTAAATCCGATCTTGTCTGGTTTGTGCCGTCACTCCCAGAAACACTATTTAAGTCATTATAGTGAACAACACTGCAAACCTCAACAAGTGGCTATATCAGGCGGTAGTATGCATACTTACCTGTGTGTCTGTGTGCACACAGAGATAAATTCAACCCACTTGTCCTCATTTGAACTTAATTTAAATCAACAGAAGGAACAGTGGAAGCCAATCAGATGCTCCGTCTGTCACATCAGGGTATTTGATTTTGCATTTTCAAAACAAACAATTTGCCCAACAATTGCAACGCACATCACCAAGAAGCAGCGATGTTGATTTGGGGTTAGCAGCAGCCAGGAAGCTGAAGACGTGATGGCAACCATTATGTACAGTTTAATTCTGACAGCTGCAAATGGAAGAGAGACAAGTATGATTATGAAGGGGGTGTTGAGGGGTAAAGAGAGTAATATAATGGGCCTGTTTTGGAGTACTTAAGCTGCCATGAAGTATTCTTTTAGGGAAATATCCCTCAGTTAAAATGTCCATTGCAGCTCAGTATATTGCGGAAGAATATGATCACTAAAATCTCGAATATGCATGCATGATAACATCACAGCTACAGTCCTGGACAGAGTCAAAAGAAATAGTTGATCAATTAATGATTTATTGTGTCTTAAATAATGATCACAAGAGACTATGTGGATGAACAATGGTCTCTTTATGTAGTTTGGGCTTCCTCTCTGTGTATTGTCTCCATCTGTAATCAATCTAACTGCACTTTTAATGGTCTGTTTTGCTAAATTCTGTCATTTTGGTGCAAACTGGATATTTTCATTGTGACAATTATGATTATTTGTGCTTTAACTCCACCTGCAGTTCCTTTGTAGCACCACATATATATATATATATATATATATATATATATATATATATATATATGTATATATATACACATATATATATATATGTGTATATATATATATATATATACACATATATATATATGTATATATATATGTAGGTGTGTGTATATCTGTAGGTGTGTGTGTATATGTGTATATATGTAGGTATGTGTGTATATATGTAGGTGTGTGTGTATGTGTGTATATATGTAGGTGTGTGTGTATATGTATATATATGTAGGTGTGTGTGTATATGTATATATATGTAGGTGTGTGTGTATATGTATATATATATGTAGGTGTGTGTATATGTATGTATATATATATACGTGTGTGTATATGTATGTATATATATATGTGTGTGTATATTTATATATATACATGTATATATGTATATATACATATATACGTATATATATACACGTATATATGTATATGTGTGTTATGTGTGTGTGTGTGTGTTATGTATGTATGTATGCGTGTGTGTGTATATATTATATATATATATATATATACATATATATATATATATATATATATATATATATATATATAATATGTTATGTATGTGCGTGTGTGTGTGTGTGTATATATAATTTGACCCAATGAGAGGGAAGCAGGCCAGTGTTGTTGCCTAAATTGATAGTAAAAACCAACCCAAATTGAAGTCCATTTATTGTTTGGTAGCAAAGAAAGCCTTTATTTTGAGTGTGTAGATATAGCATTTGAGTAGACTGTGAGGCTTGTTTGTAAGACTTGTCAGTGATACAGAGTGTTCAGAGTGTCAGGAGAACACGGAAGACATTTTCCATCTCTGACACAGGGCGCTTTCACCCTACTCCCAAAGCTCAAGCAGACAAAATGACAGCATGCTGACTTCACCTCTCTTTGACAGAACACTGCTGATGACAAGGTGTATTTTGGACTTCTGACTGTGGCCTGGCACTTGCAGCAAACTATACCCTAGACACAGCAATATTTGTAGCATAACAGGGAAAATGACCGGTGATGTAGGCTGCAACATGTTTTAAACTTGTCAAAGTAATGCATATCCCATGCATATATTATATTATAGAGCACAAGTGGGCAAGGTCTTTTCAGCAGCAGACCGACTGAGTTAGATGAAGTAAGTGAAGGGCCGGTCGTTGGAAAATTGAAATATGTTTTTTTTTCTGCTGTTTTTGGTATGAAGCTAATTATTGTTTTCAATTCTAAGGTGATTTACCGCTTTATAAAAATATTCCTCCTGGTAACTGAGTTGGAAGGGTGTTCCAGGGTTTTTTCTCCTTTTTCTCATGATGAAAACTTTGTGGTGACATCAGCGTGTTTGGATGAAAAATGTCTCCTGATGTTTGGTTCTTTGAAGGCAGTGATTCTCTCTCAGCATACCGACATGCTGCATTTGAACCAACACTTGTGACTAAACATTTAGAT
This sequence comes from Aulostomus chinensis, assembly GCF_037954235.1. Lineage (NCBI taxonomy): Eukaryota > Metazoa > Chordata > Actinopteri > Syngnathiformes > Aulostomidae > Aulostomus > Aulostomus chinensis. Next base: position 15,579,831 of record NC_141334.1, on the reverse strand, counting down.
GTCCTTTGAGGACAGTTGGGGGAGAGGGTAGAGGTGGCTAGGGATTTGCTCATAAAAATATTTGTTCTTATAGTTTCTCCTCGCATCCAAGGGGCTGTAACTCACTGGAGGAACCCCAGATATTCTTCCTCTGTGAGGTTGCTGCCAAGGTCGTTGTTACCACTCGGTTCATTAGTGCTCCTGGATGTTGTATCATCATGTGCAGTCGTTTGACTTGTAGTCACCTGCAGCCAAGTGTTAAATTACAGTTGTTGGAGTATTTGGAGTCACACAAGGCCAAATGTGAATGGTTGTTAAATCTCCCTCGAAGGGATGGAAGGACAGCTTTGTAGCCGGGAGACTACTGCGGTGTCGTAGACCTCCTCCTCTGTTGAGACCGGAGTTGATGCTCCTTCACTCATCTGTAAAACCATCCGTCCCTGATCCTTCAGGTGCATGTAAACTGTGGAGTCTTGACCTGAAGAATTGGCATGTGTTTAATGGTTGTTTAGATTGCAAGCAAGGAGGGCCAACTCCTCATGTCAAGGGGTCTACAACACACGGGTGAGACAGATGTTTGATCTGCATCAGTGTAGAGGGACCAGCCCTCAACAGACCAGATCTACGACATTACCCATGAGGTAGTTTGCTGTCCTGATTGAGTGTGCTGCACCATTAAAGTGCAGTTGTAGCCCACACTCGAGTTAACTAGACACCGTCTACAACCTGGTTTGGACGACTGCAGGGAGCAGCTGGAGGGTGGGAAAGGTGGCATATGAAGGATCAGAAGGAGGATTTAACATCTGCATATTAGACAAACAAGCAGGAAATTGCTAGTGTGAAGATGACTAATACATGCGCCATGTACGACCCACCTCTGCTGTTGACATGACAACTGAACCTTCACAAATGAGACATTGTTGCCATTTTGAGATTGACAGGTGGTTGATTCATGAGCTGAATGCTAATATTAGATATTTATATCAGCATGAACGTAAATGCTGACAGACATGCAGGCTAAGAAATCATCCTGGGCACATTTAAAGAAGGTCAGGGTTTTACTCGAGTCCTTATTGTTCTTTTTGTGTTTATGTTCATCAGTCATTTGTTGCAACTCATGCGAATTGTCAGATAGAAAACTATAAAATGACAAAGAAGGTTCTGACAGTCCCGAGATCTTCATAGGTCCCAGTCCACTCTGTTGAAGTGTTTCTTCTGTACCTTTCTGGTGCACTTAGATCTCAGTCTTCAGAGACCCCCTTGAGTCGCTTGTACAGGGCCAGGTACAGTATATCTGACTTGACTTGACTTGTGTGTTCGCAACTAATATAGAGTTGGCTGAAATAGGACCACAGTGTAAATTGCAGAGTTTCATTTGGGCTCAGGATGCTTCTCACCCTTGAAAACTTGTCCCTTAGTTAGCGCTTTGTTCTGTTGTCTTTTTTTTTGTCTTCTTCTTCTCACAACTCCCTTTTCTCCACAAATGAACCGAAGAAAACTCATGTGACAGACATTTCCAAATTAAGGTCATTATCAATTTCCTCTCAACCAGCACTGTGATCTTCAGCAGTCCCCGAGAGGAGACCAGGATTGGCTATGTGCTCTGGGCTCAGTCAATCTGGCTCTTAGTGAGCTCAGGTCCATTTGTCCCAGATGCTAATCTGCAGAGCTCAGCTCCGGTGCCAGAAGCACTTTACATGTATTTACTGCAAAATAACAGGAGCAGGCATGCCAAGCCCACCCTGCTTGGGTTTCTGTCTAAGGCCGGGGGAAAGTTGTGACACATAGGAGAGGGCAAAATGTCCCTTTGCGCTTGTATGACGATGCGGTGGCTCTCGCAGCTGTGGGCAGCAGATGCTCGGAGGTTACAGGCACAGGCCTGCAGGGACATCACCACTCTGCCCTCCAGGGGCTGCATACATAACACGCTCGCCATGCACAGACAGCCCACTGATGGCTTCATGGCAGTGAATATTTTGTTGCCCGTCCTCTGATTTCATTTTAGGATTTAAAAAAAAAAAATTGGAAATATACCAGTATACTATCATTGCTCATTGCTGTAAACATAAATCCTCATATGTTCCCTCTAAATGCTCATTCATTGTAGCCAGTATCTCGCTCAGATTTCACTCCTAGTGAGTCTTAGATTTCCTCAATCCACATAAGCCTGACCAGACACGTTTGAAAAATGTGTTCAGCCAAAAGGCCAGGCCTGTCAGCCCGGAACCTGCTCAAATTGGATAATCTGTGCTGACTGTCGATAACTGAGTGCCCTTTCTTAGTTCTGACCGTAGCATATCTAACACACTCTAAAATCTGCATTAAAAGCATTTAGTGTGGCCTGTGTGGGCTTCCTTAGACCAAATTAGTGTGCACTGATTTACTACACAGTTTTACACATGACTCCCTGTCCCTCTTCCTCTGAAACGTCCTTTCAACCACTCCCCAACCAAGATATGAGGGTAAATATTAGTCAGTAGCTCCGGTGAGTTTGTCCATCACTGGAGAGAACAATGGGAAAAGGGAAAAGGTATAAAAATGAATAGTAACAAAAAAACAGCCCTGGGTATGGGTGAGTAAATACAAGAAGAAATCATCTGTTAAATTCATTAGCCAAGCTTCTCTGAACACAAAATGACAAGACATTAAATATGTATTATTTATGAAATGTCTGTGCTCTCTGAAAAGGGTGTCTAGTGCTGTTAATTACTCAGCCATTCGTTCAGAAAAGATTATTTCAAATGGAAAGTGAAAGCAAGGCTAGACAGCAAAAGAGCTGTTAGTTTCTTTCACGCTATTTTTAAATGACATTGGTGAAAATGGAAAAGCTAATTATGGTAGCTCTAAAATTCAATGCTAATTTGAGAAGCAGCATGTCAGGCTTATTGACATCTTCTGTCGAGTGATGTGGTTTGATGGCCACCAAGGAATCTCGCTGCAAGGGGAAGAGGGAGGAGGGACTGCATGAGAAATCATTCCTCGCAGAAATGAAAATAACTTTTGGTAAAAGATGTTGATATTCCCAAATTCCCTGTTTTCAGGGGTTAATTCAGGCCACAGCACATGAAAGAAGAGCGTAGGCCCCTCTGTCATCAGGGGACGCTCAGCCTCACACATCTTAAACAACTATATATATTTTCTTGTTCTTGATAAATCAAATAATGACTAAAGCATATTATCTTTCTAGCTTTGTGGAGAACATAAAAATAGGTGACGTAAGAACTTTCAGGTCTAAGAGCTTTTCCTTTCCTTCCTCTCGTCAGGCGACACCATAAAGTTGGAAAACAGTCAGATCAGCTCCCACGTTGTTTTACAGTTTACCAGTCTCGAGAGCAAGAGCAGAAATAATAATGGCTCATTTTTTTTCATCCAAGAGTAACAATCACTAATCGGTAAAGGTTTTCCAGTGGTAGGCGGGACCAAACTGAGGGAACAGTGTCTGATTGGTCAGAAAGTCTGTCTACAGCTGCAATCTGATTGGCTGAAACTCCCAACAAGCTTGTCTGAACTGAAGATTCTGTTTGACTGGAACAAGGAAACAGCTTCCCTGCAGGGAGTTCAGCCAGTCTGCTCATCATGAATGCAAACAAATGAATACACAATGATACATCAATAACAACAAATAACAATCAACATTAAATAATAACTCAAATGAATCTCAGCTACTACTTTAAACTGTCTCAGGGGGAAAAAATCACAGCTTTATTTCAGTCGTGTGATAAATGAGCTCAATTTTTTTTTAAATGAACATGTTGTCCTGATTCTGAACAGAATTCTAAGAGAATATAACTTTAATCTTGAAATGCAGCATACTGAAATGAAACTGGACCTTCCTCAATGACTTAAAAGTCGAAATAATTGGTGTTGTTTTTGTTGTTGACTGATCAAAACAGGCAAAGGAAATGCCCAAGCCTCCATTTTCAAAGCCTTAGATTTTTATTTCAACTACAATGCTTTTTTGTTTTTCTCATTTTCTTCATTATTTTATCATTTATTCTCTTCTATTATCAGTCTTCAGAGGCTGATTTATTCCACGACAGTGAAATCACTTGCGCCAGAACCTTGATTTTGTTTTAAAGTCCGTTGTTACATACCTTAAAACAACGTGGGAGCTTCTTTGACTTCAGTTTGAAAAGCGGCGGCTGGCTGTTGCGCTCAGGGGAATCTTAAGTGTACATCCACTCTTAGTCATGTAGTTCAGTATTTCAAAAATTATATCTTTATCTACGCCTCGCATCCACACGACTGTGGCGTTTTCAAAGCCTGTAAACACACCTTTGAAAACTACGGTCGCCTCAGTTGGTATATGACGAGATAACATCAATAGACATCAGCATCAGTTAATGTTGCATGAATGTTAAAACTCAGAACACACACACGTTATTTTAACTCGCTTGTGCGGCAAGAGACAACTCAACGTCGATGTCCTCATCTGGAGCCGTAGGTTGACGTTTCAGCGGGGAGGTTTCTATGAGGAGGTGGTACTGCTCGGTTGTTGTGTGTGTCAACACGGTCCTCTCGGCGTGTTTGTATGCTTGAAGTGGTGAAATTTAGTGTCTGTTTCCTTCCCAGTGACTCAACTTTTATATGAGCCCAAATCTTCTGTTAGTCTGTCATTGTGATAGAATTAGTGTGCAGGGTTTTTGTGTGTGTGTGTGTGTGTGTGTGTGTGTGTGTGTGTGTGTGTGTGTGTGTGTGTGTGTCACACAATATCCTGCACGGAACCTAAAAAAAACGTATTTTATGCTTTTGATGTTTTTCTTTGGAGATTCCTAAGTAGAGACTCCTGAAATTTTTCTCAGTTTTGTGTGTAGGGGAAACATTTCACACACGAACGAGAACTTGTCAGCTCTAGTTTTTCACACTGTCAGCAGTCCATACCAGACGGTGCCTGATCTTGTTATACTTTATTTAAAGGTTTAGTCGTGACCCTGAAACCACAGAACCCCCCCTAAAAGAATTAACTCCATTTTCCAACTACCTATAAATAAAAGTGAATTTCAGTATCTCGTTGATGGTCAGAATAAATGTTCAGCTCCATAAGACAACACATCAAATACACGTTTAGGGTCAACTCCTGTATTACCAGATAGTAGATTCAAGCAGGACTGTTAACATTTAGATCATGGTTTTGCCTTATTAAGTGTGTGTGTGTGTGTGTGTGTGTGTGTGTGTGTGTGTGTGTGTGGTGCAGAAAACTGGCAACTTATTATTCCCCTCCTAAAGTTCTAACAGGGCAAGAAGGGAGCATGGTGCTATATTTTATCATCAGTGTGATTAGTTTCATTTTCCAACTAGAGAGGAGAAGCAGGAAAAAGAGGCAGCAGTACTTTCAAGGTTTGTGATTCCTCCTTAAAGGCAGTCACCTGGCAAAGTGGGAAGGAGAGCAGGGCATTTATCCACTTAGAGAGAGCCACCCCGATGATGTCAGTAACAGATGACTGCAGGACACTCCCCTCTCCATCGCCTTGCCGCCAGCTTTGGTCACTGAGGGCAGAAGGGAAAGAGGGTGGGGGTAGGCGAGATAATTATCAGTATAAATGAAGCCCTGCGAATGATTCGCACTGCTGGGTCCCCTCATCTAGTCTCCAAGGCAACCTCAGCACGCTCATTTGTTTTGTAGATGAGTAATTACATCCAATTAGTGGCCAGTGGAAAGAAGGGAGTCTAAGAAAGGCCCATTGTTCTGGATAGATTGTGTGAATATTAATAGTGGGACGGTCGGAGGCACAGCGATATGATCGGTGATACTAATGCAGCTGTGTGCGCACTCTGCCCAGTCTCATTCGGCATAAAGGATCAAATAGCTACTGATGAAAATATATGGCTTTGAGAATACGCCTGCATGTTTGTGCATGTACATTTGTCCAACAGCTGGGATCCAGCCAACAAAGCCTCCGTCCACCTGCAGACAATGTCTCACATTTCACTATCAGGCTGTTAACGTTGAAAAACACACACGGCAGATTTAACCAACATGATGGATTCATCCATTTGATCATTATCAGTGATGATAGTTTATTTTTAAGTCGACATCAGTTCAACACAGAGCCTGGACGGAGGCGACACAAGTAACGTACGCTGTCATAGGCATTTACACTTGTGTGGGGGTGCAGCTGTGTCACACTGCAGCTACAAAACCCGAAACCGCCGGGGTGCCTTTATGTGGCCACTAAGACCAAAAAAAATTGTTAGGAGTTTGAGCTAATAGTTTTATTGATATAAATGTAACAATAAAAAGAGCTCCAAGTAGATTTATGGCAGCTTTAGAGTGCACACATGTTAACTGGGGACCCCAATGTGCAATCGGAGGACCAAAAATCAAGTCCCCAGTCGACAAAATGCTAATTTTTGGGGTCAGCTAACTGAAACGTGACTTCGGAAATAAGTATATGTGTGTGGGTGTGGGTGCTGGTGGGTGTGTGCGTGTGTGCATGCATGCTTGTGCCAGTCATACATTGTTTGAAAGTGAATTTTTGAGTGTGTTGACTTCTATTCCCTAATGAGGCCTAGTGAAAACCGACCATAGAAGACGATGGCTGTCTGCCTGCTTGCTGCTTGTCATTGTTCTGAACTGGTGACATATTTGCTATACTGTAACTTCCATATAAATTCCTCAGTAACACGGTTTCTGCTATTGTCAAATGTTTTTACCCCCCATCAAAATTATTCCATTGATCTAGTTTTCCTCATTAGCAAGGCCAATCAATTCTCAGTGACATTTGTCTAAGTGAACTAAATGTAATGATTGGTTCTTGAGCTTTGTTCGATGTGTCAGGCATTATGTGACGTACGTGGGAAGCCTGCTGTATTTGGATCCTATAATTTGATGAGTGGGCAGACAGCCCACAAGTGGTGAGATCAGAGTGCTAAAAAGCATTGGCGGAGGAAGCATGGCGGGTGCTTACATTCCATTTGGCAGAAGTGGACTGTCTCATTCTTAATGGGGAGAGGTGAAGTGGCTTTGAATGGCTGTTCGCTCCACGACCCAAATAACAAAATAACAAACATGCGCAGCAGGGGAAACCCATCATGGCAAAGTCGGTGTCACCAATCTCAGTCCCTCCTGAGTAGATTAACTGTGTTATCAAAGAGGTGCGAAGAGAAGTTTCTATTAATTGCCCTCTTTATATGAGCAGCTTGTCTCAGATTAAGAGGACAAGCAATAAATGTCAGCACGACTTATTGGTGAATGACATTTTCTAAACTGTTGATAATCCACCATCTGTGTCAAAGAGAGAATCACTCATGAGGCCAATCGGAGACGTGCAAGGAGTACATAGTGCACCTCAGAACACAGGAATGTATGTCATTCACACACACACACACACACACACACACACACACACACACACTCACACACTCAAACCCGTTATCATCTCTTGCTGTTGGTCAAAAAAAAAAGAAAAAGGCATTAAATTAATTATTGATTGGAGCGCTTTGTGTTTCTTTCATTCAAGCTTCCTTCAGGTATGTCAACAGAAAATTGTCAGTTTGAAATGGGAATGTATTGACCTGTGTTTTAATGATTCTTCTGTTTCATCTCACTCCTTAATGATTGCACAAAAAACATGGGCAACACTGGTCAATTATGTAAAAATATCAAAGCTTCACGGCCTCATGTTTTCTGTTTATTGTTGCTGGTCCAAGTGAAACGCATTGGAGACAGATAAGAGTGTGATAATGATAGTAGAGCTAGTGTATGTGAGCAGATCAGACATGGAGCATGTGCCGGGGGGGGGTCTGGCCACATGGGAGTGGGCAGTGGGGGGGGGGGGGGGGCGCTGCTGGGGAGGGAGGGCCTTTTTAAAAGCAGACAGGAAGTGGAAACGACGTGACACACCAATAAGCTGCTCAACAATCTGGACATTGACTTTGAAAATGAAAAAAGTTGATTTTTCCACAATGATGGAGTCCCCTCCCCCTCCCCACCCTATACTGTATCTCCCAGGCCTCCCCGATTATGGGTTTTACTCTGCGCCCAGTGACCAGAGGGGGGGGCCCTGCTCCTTTGCTGACTATGGCTCCCTGGGGCCCCAAGCGGCTCAGATGCTGCACAGTGAGCATGCCACCTCCGCCTGCAACTCCCCCCTCCAGCACCTACACAGCCCGGATCAGTTTAAGAACCCAGGTTTGTATATGCGCATCTATCTCATCCACGTTTTTTGGACTTTTGAGTTTCATGACATTATTCCATGCAGATGATCTTATCTTTTATTGTTTGTTTCTACATTTTCTCTTGCTTTTGTTGATGAAAGAAAAAAAGCCACCCCCTTTCAAAAAAAAAAAAGAAATTCAGTTGTCTTGTTGACTAAATAGCATTGCATGTTTTTCCTTCCCCCCCCCTCCCAAATTTTGATTGTAGATTTCTTTTCTGTTTCTTTGAGACGTTATGTTCCAGCCCCTGCTTGCACATAAGGGGTTGACATAGAATGTAAATCCTTCATTTGCATGTGAGCGAAACGACTACTGATGATGTCAAAGAGTACACTCACCTTCTGCAGAGCTCAAGTTGATTTGAAATGCAAAGGAGTCGGAGTAGTGTGACAGTGAATGCCATTGTTTTAGTCTAGCCTTTGAAGAATTGTCGTTATCTGTCTGTTAATTTATGAACGTCTTAACATGGAAACAAATTTCTCTGCAATGTCTGATGTTTAATAGACAAGATTTTGCAGCCATTCTGTGCTTTCTTGTGCTGATGTTCGCTTGTCTACCTGACACAGTCACAAAGTTAATATGCTTCACAACACACGACAAATAAATATTCTGTCTCATAGAATTAATCTTATCATCTTCTAATAATGACATTCCTGCTGACATGACATACCACCATTTTTTAAAGCACCGTAGTACTCAAGGGAAGTTCAGTTTAGCTGGCCGTTGACATGCGGTGCGGAAGATGGTGCCTTGTTGTCGTTGTCAGTGTTGACCTACACATAGCGCCTAGCTGCCTCGTCTCGAGAGAATCATTTTCACCTGCTTGGCTCGACAACTTCACTTCACGGTAAAAGTTGCAAACACAAGAGGAAAACAGAAGGGTCTGTCTTCACACCCTTTTGGATGAAAAAGTGATCCAAGTAAGTGTGGAAGCTGCTGAGGCTAGTTCAAGCCTCCTGTAGTGGTTAGAGGTGCTGGCCAGCTGCCCCAGGCAGATGTTGGCATTTCCTACAAAAATTTTAGCACAGCAAAAACACACAGACAGGCTCTAGAGGGACATCTACACAGATGTGATGGGAGTTCTGAAAGGTTTCTTGTAGCCCTGCTGCTTCATTTTGGTGTTACACGTGTTAAAGTGTAGCAGCACCGCAGACTGTTCTCGCTGTTAACTTCCTGTAGAACCGTGTGACCTCTTATTTCTTGCACGACTACATGTAACTCGGCCTTTGTCTCATTGTTTTTGTTGGGCTTTTTTGAAAGAGGTTTTTGCATCTTCCACAAAGGGAAAGTGAAATCGTCTCACTTTTTTTTGCAGCAACTCCCCATAAGTCACTCTGGATGGGTGGTTGGTAACATGTACATAGGCTCAGAGAAGCGCAGAACCGGAGATCCAGAGAACCAGCGCTCCGTCAACATTCTGTAGCTTGATTGCACACAATTTACATGCTTGTTGTCTGTGGAATCGACTATATTGTATCTGCAGCCAACCTTGACCCAAGTGATAAGAAATTCAGAATTATCACACTGCTAATTTGGATACTTGTATTTAAAATACAATTACTGGATACCTACTAATTATAAAGGTCATGACTTTATGGCTGTTAAATGCTTTGGTGAGCAGCTGCGTGTTCCTAATAAGTCCACAGACGAAGCTGATGTGATTCTCAGCCCGAGAAGGAGAACTGGACCGTGTTTACATCCGTACATCAGCAATGCATTTAAGAAGAGTAAAACGAAACAAGTCTAATATAGTAGACACAGGCAGGAGATGTGGTGCAGAGTGTTCTGTATATAATTATTTTTCTTTCAAGAGTAATGAGTTTCTGTGAGCATCAAATGATTTTCTTTCATTTTTGTCCTCTCGAGCAAACGTGTCATCCCCACAAGTGCCACAACTTAAATCCTACCATAACAAAGACTGTCGGCAAGCACTGTCAGTCTTTTCTTCTCTTTTTTTTTTTTCTGATTGAAAATAAATTGTAACACTCCCATCGTTACTGCTGTGGACAACAATCTGACCCACATGACACCTGGGATTTTTTTTTTTTCCAGAAGCTACAGTTAAAGAACAAATGCAGCATCTACATTTAAAAAATCCTCTTGTTTCACAGAACAGGGGTTAGCCACACTTGAATAAAAATCACCAGTCACAGGAAATGAGGATTGCCATTTCAACTTAATTATATAATAAGCCAGCCTACAGGGGTCTGTGCAGGCAAGATAAGAGCACTAGCTGCTCACTGTTTTAACGTCCTCGCAGCGTCAACTCCAGCACACGTGCATTTATTTAGATTGCTACATTTGTCTCCAGAGCAGACCTCTAGACGTTCAGGTATGAATCCATCTAAAACGGCCTAATATTGATGGCCCGCATCAGTGGAAAAACAAGCTGACAGTAATACAGTTTTTATCTGCGTGTATGTATGTATGTGTGTGCGTGTGTGTGTGTGCGTGCGTGCGTGTGTGTGTCTGCATTAGCACAATGGATGTATCGCACCTACGCTGTATTTTTTCCTATACAAAGACTTCCTCTCAGGGATCACAGGGTTGTTCATGAACCCGTATACACACAAGATCACACATTTTTGTGGTCGGAAGATTTTTCTTTTTAATGCAGCTGTAGAGTTTTTTCCCCCCAGTCTGTCTGTGAATAAGGGTGAGACAAAGGGTTATGTGGAGCTGACAGCAGAGGAGATTGCCGTTAAGAGATTCACATTTTTCTTTCTCCCTGGCTGTTTCTTTCTTTTTCTTTTTCTTTTCTTTTTTTCTTGAGCGCTACCAGCGTTAGCAGGCATCTGGATCAGACATTTTATTAGTCTGAGTTGCTCTTACTCACAGGGCAAAGGTGGTAAGTCATGTACAGTGTTTCTTTTTTAGGCCCCCTGAGTTTGGACCTGCACATGAACTCGGGTCAAGCTTTTATATTCCCCCCTTATGTCTCCCTCTGTTGTCTCACATACCTCTTTTGCTTTCAGCCTGAAGTTACTGAGGCACGCTAAAAAGCTGGAAGTGTTTCTTGCCGATGAATCGTGAGATCATAGAGGACGTTAATGATCAATGAGGCAAACTGTCATATCGTTAAAGTAGCTCAAATACTACTCAGCAACCAGTGTTGTTGTACAAGTACTCCTTCACATTATGCATGGCAACATTTACACTGCAACCTTACTAGTTTATTAGCATGGTGGAAGTACTTATAGCAGTGTGCTTGTTTTGTGTTGTGCATGATTATATGAAGTGAATGTTACTCCTACAACTAATACACAAAGCATGTAGATTATATTTAGAATATCATACTGGATTCACACTTTTAAAATGAATTCTGACAAGAAAAACAACAAAGGAAAAGCTCACAGATAAAATTGAATATTAAAATACGAGAAAGTCCTTGGAGACAACATTTGAATCCAGTCATGTGTTCTTTAAATGTGAATCCCAGCAAGTCTTCAGTAACAATGGCTGCGTAGATTGTTGGGTGGTCCTGAGCTGCTCTGCTCCTTGTTGTGTTTGTATGCAGGCACCAACCCCTCGAGGCCCGGAGGTTTCCCTGGCGCTAACAGTCCCGGGCCTGTGGCTGATCTGTACGGACCTAGCAGCCAGGACTCGGCTGTGGGCAACTACATCAGTGCTGCTAGCCCTCAGCCTGGCTCTGGGTTTGGCCCCAGCATCACAGTAAGTAGTGCGATGAAGACTCTGATGTGTACGACTGCACCTTGAGCTCTGTTGTGTTTGTCTGTGTTAGGAAATGATTCTTACCACTACTAAAAATGAGACGCTAAGCTAATGCGCAGGACATTTTATCATAAACAGTAGCGCTTACTAACTTTAGGCCGTTATATAATCTGCCAGTGCATATATCAAAATGACAAGCACTTGCCTCGTAGAAAGTATGGCGTAACCCTCAGAGCAGTTGGCCTTTTCACAGAGGTCAGAGGTCACATAACCATTTTGTGCACCAGGGTAATTTCAGCTCCATTTTAACTCTGAATGTTATCTGTGTCAAATGCAAATATTTATTCCCCTTAGCCGTTGCGCAAATCACCTCACTTCACCTCGTGTCACCTTCACAGAACACATTTTGGTTATTTTTAGACTCCCAGCTGTCCCAGAGCTTAGTTTTGCTCCGTCGCTAGGGCACTGCTTCCAAGCAGGCTCACTCTCTGCCAGTGCCCTTGTCCAGTTGTAGCAGCTCAACCAGCTGCACATTTCCTCTTGCCGATCACCTGACTGCCAGTTGCCATGTCAACTCCTAAATGTAAAGATTAGCGAGGCTAGCGGAGGTGACAACAACAAAGGCGTACTCTCAATCCGTGTATTTAGCTTCTGAGGTTGAGCTGCTGTCAGTTTATGATTACATCACCTTCTCTCAGCATCAACACAAAGAAGAAAAGGAGATCTCAACCATCATGTTCTTGACAAAGAGCTCTTAACTTGGCAGTAATTGCACTCAATGACAAAGCATGCTCATCTTTTAGCGGATGACCAAGCGTACAATAAGGCAAGATAATGTTAAAAGCAGTAAAAAGATCCCAGAGTAATTCTGAGGTACATATACAGTAAGTGCCTTGTGTGTACTTGAAGCAACAGAGTATGCTCACCAACATCACGCTCAGTTAAGTCACCAGCCAAGTATTCCAGGGCTTCTCTGTTATTTTCAGGTTCTTAATGTCTCAACAAGACTCAAATACTCCCACAGAAACTGCAGCCAGCCATTTATTTACTTTGCGTTTCTCCACCTTTCGACCTCACTGAATAATTAATGTAAAATGTCGCCATCTGCATTTTACGGCCCCTAGTAAAGTGTAGCAGGGTCCTGCCCATAGACTCTGCTTGTTGGGGTCATGTTTGTACAGTTTTACATGAGTGAAGTGACTGACACAGAATAGGTTATGAAAATAACACTGGGGAAACAAAGGTAATTAATGCATGAGCACATTAGGCTACACAGTTAGGACCATCTTTATAGTCCACATCATTAACTCAGATTTCTTTACCACAAGGTACAAGAAGGATGAATAAATTACAACAATTGTGTTTGTGGATTTTTGTGCATCAGTTAAAAGTTGCAGTATTGGTGTGTGGTACCTGGAGGGACTGTGCAGAGAGCTCCGTTTAATTTAAACAAGTAATTGATTTATGATATCCAATCCAAACTAGAGCTCAGCAAAAGTACAATATTGGCCTTTCGCCTCCCAAGCAGAGCCTCTCTTATTGTTTTAGGTCCACTGGCTATCGGCCATAATCCGTCAGTGTAGGAATCAAAATATTTGTTATGAAAGAGGCTGGCTGGCTCGTGGTCAAAGCAGACTGACCAGCAGAGTTTACAGAAGGAATTAAGCAATTTGGTTTTATCATTTTTCCAGTTTTTGCAACAGTTTGTTCTCACAAAAAAGAGAGAGAGAGAGAGAGAGAGAAATGCTGCACACTGTAGCAACATGCATGTAGGACTGACTTTATTAACAGTTAGATTTGATACAGCGTGCAGGATTTTTCCCTCCAACCCCCCCTGTTACCTGTCATACGTGCAAAAAATTCTAAATACAGGAATACAAATATTTGAGTTGGATAATTATCTCCAAGGTTGTTGGGGTTTTTTTGTTTGTTTGTTTTTTTCTTTCAAAAAAGGACTTATTTATCAACCTGTCTTTTATTTCCAGGATGTTTTTGAGTTCATCCTCCCAGATCTAATTGACGCCAGCTTTTGTGATTCCCTCACAGGATGTCAAATTGTGCTAGTGGTACTAAATCGCCTCTTCAGAATTACTCAGTGAATCAAACAGCGGGCAATAAAGCCCAGGGATGATAGGGCAGGCCTCTGACTCGACTCTCAGCGAGATGATCTCTCTATTCAGAACATTAAAATAGGAAATGAGTCAGAACTAAATCGTGCTTCACTTCATACGGGAGAAGCCGTAGAGCTAAATTCACGTAGGATCATCATATGTCACAACCTCATGGCTGACTTCAGATTCGCTGCTTTGTCCCTCGCTCTTATGCTCCAGTGGTTTTATTCATCCCTTTAGCCAGTATCAAAACAGCCTCTGTCAAGAAGCAGTAATGACTGTAACTGTTTTTATATGCAAGACAATTAGAGTGCAATTAGTTGATTGAGGTGATAAAGACAGATAATCTGTGTTGAAAAGGCTCTTTTCTGGGGCTCTGAATGTGAGGATTTCTACAGACCTGTCAGCAGCAACGCTCACTGGATCCTGATTAACTCAGCCACATAATGAAAAGCATTCAATACTCCAAACCACACCGATCTTGCTCTGAGCACTTTCTGATCTTATTCTCCGCGTGCTTTCAGATAAAATCACTAGCATGAATGGGAGATTGTGTGTATTTGTATTTAGACAAGGTAACCTGAGTACAGTTCTGCCATCAAAGATATCATTTACTGTTTCAACATTGGTTCTACTTCCTGTCGTTGCTGTTTTTTTTTGTTTGTTTGTTTGTTTGTTTTTGCAGTCTGACTCAAGGCTGCTTCTCCCGTTACAAGATTACTGAATTAACCTAAATATCAACGACAACAGTATCCTGCTCTGCTGTTTAACATGATCCAACTGAATCATAAAGAGCTGGCTGAGAAAAAAACAAATGATATGACACTCACTTTTCTTTCCTTGAAATGCATACTGACAAAAGCACTAACTGTACACTTTTAGGGCCCGTTGATTGCGACAGCTTTTACAAATGGATACCATTGAACAGGTGGCCGGTTGCCATCTCATCAGAGGTATTGCATTTTATTTACTGTGCATTTTTCTAATACATGTTCATCACATTATTGGTTGTTTATTCACCTCCCAATGACAGAACAGGTAGTAAAGTGTGAGTGTGACACAATGTGGGGGTTTTTCTCCTGTGAGGAAAAAAAAAAGAGATTGTAATTCATCTCGAGGAGTCGGAATCGGGTTTTGTATTTAAAACGCCAGTCACACGCGCACACACACACACACACACACACACACACACACTACCTGTTCTGTCAAGATTCCTGCTTTTTTATTTTTTTTTAATCCTGTTGAAAAAAATAGTCTTTCGTGTATTTTAGGAGTAAAAAAAAAACCACGCAGTCATGCTTCAAACTAGTTCATATTTTTTCAGTCTCAGCTTTGCGGCATCTTCCCATCTGAAACCCTCAATCAATGATGGCCTTCAAAGGGCTGGGCAATATATCAGCATTTTATCTAATCTGATAGTCTGCTGGGAATTTAATTGAATATTGAGAATGGGCTTAACTGGCAGTAGAAATGAAAAATTTCAATTTTGTCATAAAAGGATTCTTCAGCTGCTCGTGTCACATCTCACATTACGCTGCGGGACCAGTACGACCACCGGGACCTGGATCACCTGGCGTGAGATCTTCCGTAGCACAGCAGAGGTTTAGGGCTGCAAAAATCTGGGAATAATTAAAGTTGGAAATGTTCCATGGAAATATATGGGAATAAACTGGAATTTTTGGTGGTTATTTATGCTAACTGTATTTTCCTTGTTGTACAGAGACTGAAATTGAAACATTACGCACTCTCAGGTGAACACACTTCAATCAGCATGCTAAATCAAACTGAAAACTAGCAAAGCAAAAGGCCACAGAAACAATTTAAACACATTTTGATTAAATATTTGCTGCTTTAATAGCAAATGACATCAAAACGTACCTGACTGGGTGTAATATGGCCTCAAAAGCCCTGCTGTAGCCTACAGGATGCTAGTTATCTGTGCATGTGGTGGAAGAATGCACACTGAAACACAATTAGTGTAAATAAGCCAGAAAATGCCCAGTTTGTTCCTGTTAATTCTCTCAGATACCGTGTGTTTAATTCAAGTCCCTTATATTCCCATTAATCCCATGTATTCCTGTTGATTCCCATTAACGTCCATAGAAAGTTTCCAACAATGGAAAGAAGAGGTACAAGACTCCTGAGCCTCCAGCCCTTTTGCAGCCCTAAGCATGACGATGTACCTCCCAAAAAGAAACGTGCATCCTGAATATCTTGATATTTCTCACTGCCTCATATTGCCCCGCCCTGCTAATTCATGATTGCAAGTGCGAGAGACCAAGTATGTCACTGTCATCATGTGTCTTCCTCCATTTCTGTTAACATTACCACTCAAATGTAGATTCCAGCGTGCGTGTGTGGAACTCATTTACACACACGCGCGCGCGTGCGCACGCACAAGTCTAAATCCTTGCGTGTGGTTATTTTCAAGTGAGTGCGATGTGATTGTACTTGTAATCTTTTCTGTATGGCTGCGACTCACCAGCAGCGGCCCCATGTATGAGCATGATTGCTGGCCGAGTTAGTTAATCAGCTTGTTCTCCGCTGTAATCACGTGTTCTTGTGTCACGCCTGCAGCCACAGTAAGTTTCACCTGCCGTCATGTCTGAAGCTCCCTATCAAACCGTCGTACGTTTGATTTATTGTCAGGATGTTTGCAGCAAGATGTGAACTGACCCTAACTGTCTGGATGTCCCTCCTCTCTCTCTCTCTCTCTCTCTCTCCATCACCCAGCAGAGTATATCTGGTGGCCCCGGAAAGACAGGACGGAGTTTCTAATTGGCTTTGTGTGCAGGTGATGCTGTTCAACTTCAAGCGCTGCAGCGTCACCCAGGCGGCTAAAAGAAGGAAAGAAAGAAAGAAAGAAAGCATATGAAGAAGAAAAGAAAATGTTAGTCATCTCAGAAAAATAACAACTGCTGTACTATACTCCAAACCTCCTATAACTTTACAACCTGGTTTGGTATGATGTTTCACCGTCACATTTCATCCACCTAATTCCCTTCCTTAGCTTTTTGTTTGACTCTTAGAAAGTTTTTTTGTTTGTTTGGTTTTTGTTTTTTGTTTTTTTAGTTTCATTTAAATTTTGTGTCATTTAATTTTTTGGGGGATCTGATAGTATATTTGTGTCAATGGATTTTTATTTGGGGCGTCCTAGCAAAGAATATCTTTAGTCATGTCCTCATCTTTGTATGTAAAAGAAAAATGATTGGGTATCACATTCAGCCTCTCCACGAAAAAAAGAAACTTCGTGTGGAAAGATTTCCGAGAAGAAGAAGAAGAAAACTAAACACACAAAAAAAAAAAACAATTTTAAGGAAAAATTTTAAGAGGGTATCTAAGTAATAAATCTTAGTAGCTGTTTTATTTCTTGTGATGTCTCATTGTTAACCATAATTACCTATTTTTGGGCAATACAAAGAGGACTCCAATATTTTTATGGTCCTTTTTTATAAGTGTTGTTTTTGTTGTTTAGAAATATATATATATGCTATAACAAAATTTCATATAACTACATTGTGAATTCAAACTTGAGAAAAAGAAATGTAGCTGTACATATTATTCCAGTCACTGCATATAACCGACTCAGTGAGAGAATAGCATATTTTTGTGATGGTGTGTCAAAGAACATGTTATAGCGTGTGAATAGAGGAGAAGAAAAAAAAAAGCTGTAAACACTTCTTATTATACTTTTTTTTTTTTTAATTATTATTATTTCTGCTGGAAGACGGTAACGACCCCAGAGACAAGCGGAAGCGAGCACGCACGCACGCGTGCGCGCGCACACACGCACACACACACACACACACACACACACGCGCACTTGCTCTGTAAATATTGAAGCTGAATAATTTTACAAAGTGTCATACCAGCAAAATTTACAAAAGTTTTAAGAAATAAAGAAAAAAAAAGAGCGAGATAAAGATCTTGATCTTTCGTCTAACAGTTAGGATATCAGTATCATTTCAAAGAGAGAGTTTAAAAAAGAGAGAAATTAATCCAAAGCACACTGTACGTAGATGTAAAGATTAGAACTTGAACCAGGCGTTTTACAGTTGCTCTGTGCATCCTGACACTTTTATACTCTTGAGAGGATCTTGTCAGTCGTATGTTCTTTGTTTCATCCTGCTCCTTCCCGGTTCTTTTCCTTTTTCTTTCTCTTTTTTTTGGGGGGGGGGGGGTGATGTCAGGGTTCTTTACCGGAACCTTTTATGTAACGCTCATTCTCTGAATCGGTTCTTTTATTCTTTTTTTTTTTTTTTTGTGAATGAATGAATGAATGAATTAGGAAAGTAAACATTTTGATACCATACCTCAGCCTCGTGACTTCTATTGTGGAATCACTGGCAGGTTTTTAATTTATTCTAGAGGCAAGACAAATGAAAAACACTGAATGGTAATAAAGTGAGTTATCATTGCACTGTGAGTAGTAAAGTACAGGCCATTTCCTATTTGCACATGTATATGTTGGCTTTTTAAGAAAAAAAACTAAGAAAAAAAAACAAACGGCCCTGTGCTTCGAGATAGTTTGAAGGATTTTTTTTTTTTTTTTTTTTTTTTTTTGGGAGGGGGGGGATTCATGTATTCTAAGATAGAAGTTTAGAGGTGAGATACCAGCTTGGAGTAATGGAGTATCTGAAATGTTGCAGTGTACTGAGATGACGCCTTTGTCTCAAAGGTATTTATACAGGGTCAGACGATGACACTGAATTATTCACTCTGCCAGGTTTTACACAGAATGTGTGGTTTAATGATTTCACATTTAATAATAATATCAATAATATAATATCCACTTTTTAAAAACGCATTGATGGAATGAATGCTGTGTTCTGAACTACTTTACCTGCTGCAAATGCAATTTTTATTTTGTTTTATTTGATTTTTTTTTTTGTTTTATTTGATTTGATTTTTTTTTTTTTTTTTTTTTTTTTTTTTACCCAGTACATGACTTTTTAATTTCAAAGCAACCAGGTAAAGAAAATATGCTGGATACTTTTAACGATATGGAGATGTGATCAAGTAATAATTTAAAGAGATGAAGAAGAAAAGAAAAAAAAAAACCCTTGTAATGTTCAAATGTAAAAGAAAATAAGAAATACAAAACTATACAAAAAAAAAAGAAAGATGCTTCTTTGCTGATTTCCAGTTTAATCAGAATTTTGTTGATACTTTGTGGTTTATATATTAATAATTGTAATATACTATTAAAATGTACTGTGCATCCATTGCTTTCTCTCTTTCCATTCCCCATCCTCAGTACTCCTACTCTCTTTTGTTGATCATTCATGTATCTCATTAGTGTGTAAAGAAATCACAGTTAACTTGTAAACCGAGTGCTGTCTTTGATACCAGTGTAGTGCTCTTTGGTGTTCTCCCTCGCTCTACCTCTCCTTTCCCTCATATTTACCCCACCACCGCCACCGTCACCACACCCACCACCCTTCCTCTCCCTCCTCCTCCTCCTCCTCCTCTTCGCGCTCGTTTTCTATCTCCTGTAATTACAAGTAGATGTTATATAGGACTCATTAATATAATACTTGTAGTGAATAGTGGATTTAGGACCAGTCAAGATAGACCTTTCTCTAAATGATCATGTTCTTCTCATATTTGCAGACAATTCTCTCTTCTTTTTCTTTTCTTTTTTTCGTTGTTGTTTTTCTTTTCTTTTGTTTCATTGTAATTTATTCCCTGTATGTTCTCTGTTTGGTTCGACCACTCTCACATGGTTTCAGCTAACCAAAGCTCTCATGGATGAACAATAGAGAAACAGTTGCTGTGAGATGGAATTGTAACACAAGGCATTATTTGGATCCCCACCCTTGAATGTTTTAAAAGGGGGTGTGCCATACTACCTTAAATGCTAATGCTAGATATGCAAAACTTTTATTTTTGATGTTTTTTTTGTTTTTTTTTTTAAAAGAGGGACACAAGCTATAATCATGATATTTTCTGTAAAAACAAAAAACAAAAAAACTTTTCATATTTTTTAAGAGACGTATACCAATGATGAACACAGTAGTCATGGTATCAGTCCTAGAGCTGTTTTAAGTAATCTTTTCATGTTTGTACATGTTGGAAATATCCCAGATTCTTCTGGTATATTTAGATAATCGTGATTTCCAAATGTATGGATAGTTTTGCATCTTTTAGACCCTGGGAACTAACCATTATCACTAGTTTTCCCACATATTTACATGATATTGTTGTGAGATTATCTTTTAAAAGACTCCGTGAAACCTCTAGCTTTAAAGTAGCAGGTGTTAAGAGAGTGCCGTGCGTCTGCAGGCTGATTCATAAAATTTCAATTCTTGCTCTGATGTGAGAGAGGCACCCAGATACTGAGTGCTGAGCGAAATCAGAGGAGGAGAGATTATTTTTTAAAAATGCACATATTACAACTTGAGATTTTAAAGTGATTGGATGTCCTGTTCTTACATGCACTTGAGAGATGAGCGTTCTTCTAATTGCACGAGCAGAAAGTTTGAAGCAAAAACAAACCATGATGGAACCAATTGAACTGCCAGCACAAGCAGCGAGCACATCCAGCGACTTTTTAAAATCATGTTAAATCACTGATTTTCTTTTCTTCACCTTACGGGGGTCTTAAAATTCAATATTGTGATATTAATGAATAGCGCTAGCGTCTCTTCATCTAGTTTAGGCTCTCGCACGAGATACGATTGGTCCACTAATGGCAGTTTAGTCTGCTAATAAATAATTGTTAAAGTATAGAAAACATGAAATCCAAGCAAAGACAAATCATGTCAAGTTGTAAAACACTTCACTGATTATGTTGGAATAGTAAAGTTTCTGAAAAGGAAAAACATGCAATGAATTAATTTTTTTTTTAAAAAGTGTCCCAGGTAGTAATGCTTGTGTTAAACCTCATTAGTGTGTTTTATTTAAATAAATATATATGTATACATATATAAATCTATCTAAATATATATATATATATATATATATATATATATATATATATAAAATTCAAAAGAAAAGACTTGAGTTTCTTTCTGACAGGGTAAAAAAAAAAGTGTTCCTCGTGTATATTTGCGGCATTTTCCTTTGAATTTCTTTATCTGAATATTTCATTAAGAATATCGTGTAACTCCAATCAGTACAGATACAATTGCCATTTTATCTGAAAAAACACTAGTGTTTCACTGTTTAAACGCTTGATGGTTTTCTGATGAAATTTTCAACCAGAAAAAGAAAAACAACTTGAAATGGCTTGTTTCCCCCCCCACACACACACACACACGCGCACACACACACACACACTCGCGCGCACACACACACACACGCGCAGAAACACACACACCATCTAGAAATGGACTCTTGTTGTTTTGTGATCCTGTAGCATGGACTTTAAGGTAGCATGGCTCTGTTGCTGTAATTTCATTTTCTCTCTAAACTGACAGCGGTTTACAGCTGATGAATGTTACACATTTTAGTAGACTAGCGTATCCATTCGGGGAGAGGGGGAGGGGACTTGGTTTAAGAAAAAAAATATTCAAAAAGAAAAAAAGTCAACCTGGAAGGTGTTGACATTTGTAGTGTACTACCGTATCCATTTAAACTTGAATCTTGAGGCAAGTGCTAGGCAATGGCCAAACAATGAATCCCTATAGTCATTGTGGGGGAATCACCACCCGGAAACCACACACACACACACACACACATACACACACACACTTTCCTGTCATCTTTGGATTAAGTGTGTTTTATGAATATGAACAACTGCTCCATTTCCAGTGAATCAGACCGACTCTGCAGGCTCCGTCAATGTTCTTGAGCGTTTCCACCCAGACCAGGCTGATTCTCCTAGTGGTGCTAATGGTTTTCACACCAGTCGACGTTCCCTTATCTCAGAGACACTGGACACTGTCACCTCGACCACAACCTTTGTCTCCTAGTCCATAAAGTGACTCACCTCCACGCTGACTCTCCTGTTCTGGGATTTAAAAAAAAAAAGATTTGTTCGTGCTCATAAATCCAGACTGAACTCTTCAAGGTGACAGTGAAACCACAGTGTGGTGATCTAGGGTGATTCCCTCGTCACCCATTGCCATCTCACCCATGCTCATGATTAAATATATATGTACAGTTGCAACATATATATATAGATATATGTATGTGTGTGTGTGTGTGTGTGTGTGTGTGTGTGTGCGTACAGATGATTATGTATTTGCAATGTTCTCAGTCTTCATTTGTCCGACAAATACCTGACTGGAGACCTCAGCTGTATCTCTCACCAGTAGTCCGATGATTAGATCACATTCACGAGAGTTCACCCCTGGCGTGTTGTCGGGTCGGGAGCAGACTGCACGGCCTAGAGGGGAGCCTGGAAGCTCTTCAGACTGCATGGACGGCAGTGTTAGGCTCTGCTGAGCTTCCATATTTCTGCAGGCTGAACACAGAGCTCTCTTCACTTGCTGTGTGGCCATTCCTAACACTTGCCCCCTTTTTTTTATGTTAACCGACTTTTTATGGCGAGAGACAGACAGACTTGACTGACATCTGAAAGCATCTTTCAGGTTATCATATGGCTTGCTTAAGCCCTGTTGTAAAATATACTAAAAATAATAATAATAATAATGGATGGGGGTCTCTCACATATCAAATGTGGAAAGTCTAATTTTATATTTGTATTTTCAAATAATAATATTGACAAAAAATGTCTGTGAAAGGTTTCCATCCTCTACTGTGGTCCAGAAATTGATGTGTCTGTCTGGAAAATAAATAAAATAAACTGAATTGTTATATTACTTGTTTTCACTGTTTTGTTGTATTTTTTTTTTTATTTTAATAATCTATTTGCTAAAGATAAAAAAGTATCTAAATCATTCAAATACTACTCGTGTTATGATGTGGCGAACCATTACTTCCTTACTTAAATGGGACGCTCAGTATTGTTGTGGATCTTCGCGCGCGCGTGCGTGTGTGTCTGCGCGCACACACAAACACAGTAGCAGGATCCTTTTAGGTCACTCATATGTCAGCGGGATCAATGGCGTCTGAGTGTGAAGATGCATTGAGGGGAGGAACCAGTGCAGGCGTGTTCTTCTGCTGCCCCTCAGTGGTCTCTGCCTGCACTTGGAGCTGCGGCGCTCTCAGAACCAGGGGCTTCTTTCTAATCAGCAGCATCACATGGAGAGCATCAATATTAGCTGAGGCTCACTGTATAAACGGCTGGGGAAGGGATGAGGAGATGAGTAAACAGGCTGCAGCATGGCGGCTGTTTTACAGCCCAACAGAGGCTCACACACACACACACACACACACACACACACACACACCTTTGATGTGCTGTAGCTTTTCCTTGATATTTCATCTCAGATGCCAGAAACTAAAATCTTGAGTCGTTTTTCTGAAGTGAGAGGTGAAATAATTGAAATTCTCAAAATATTTTCACAATTCACGACAGACATATTTACGTATAATAATATTTATCTGCTGATTATTCCCTGAAAATAAAACCTCCTCGTTACGGTGATAATTTTGCATTGAAATCCAAGAATCAGGATTTTTAATGTGGATGCTTATCAGGTGAGACC
Organism: Aulostomus chinensis; assembly: GCF_037954235.1. Classification (NCBI taxonomy): domain Eukaryota; kingdom Metazoa; phylum Chordata; class Actinopteri; order Syngnathiformes; family Aulostomidae; genus Aulostomus; species Aulostomus chinensis. The sequence goes on along the minus strand of NC_141334.1, from coordinate 15,556,355 downwards.
AACGGCACGACAGCTTCATCAATCATTCAGACGCGGCGATCTATAATTCTGCCTGAGATCAATACCATTCCCAGGCGGCGCTGAAAGTTAACATCACGCCGTGGTTTTTTTGTGTTTGTGTAATGAGAACGATAATCTGATTGCCCGTGTGGATCCGTGCTGCAGGAATTTAGATGTGTGTGTGTGTGTGTGTGTGTGTGTGAATATATTATATAATGGAATATTTTGGGTTCAATTCACCATTCTCATTATTGCAGAGATGTAAATAAGCAACACATTTCAGTGGATTTAAAAGGTCTACCACTTTATGATTTTATTACAAACAACCTGCAGCAGCAGTAGTTTGTCCAGATCCTGCTCTCTGTAATTAGCAGACAAATTTATCAAACAGTGGATGCTTGCGCCGCCTGTGTTTTTAACTTCCAGGCCTAACTGGTTGACCTTTCCAGTCCACCTGCCTTTAATTAAGTGCTAATTAAAAGTGCCATTATGATCAGAGAGCTCGACACTCGTTGCTCTTTAAACACGAGGATCCAGGTCTTTGGTGGAACACTCCGAGACACTCGGCGCTCATTAAATGTCAGCTCACAGCAGAGAACAGGAAGCTGTGGCTGTGTTGAGTGATATCTGAGCAGGAGGGTCTATCGTGAGGGAAAATCTAATATTATAAAGCAAGTCTCTTTTTTTGGAAGATCTAGAGAGAAATACAAAAACTTGTGTGTGGCAGCAAACACGGAGCGATGCATATAAACTTTGCCAAATATGTGTGCATAGAGCAGCATGTCAGCAGCTCATTTGATGGCCTCAGTTCATACCAGCGGCTCTGTGTAAATTTCCCATGGGCCAGTATTAACAGGCTGAATGTGACAGCTCCTGGCAAACACAAACAAGCCACACTGTGCTGAAATGCCACTGCAGGGATGCAGCGCGGCAACAACGCGCCGCGGCCGCTGTGGAGGTGTAATGAAGAACTGGTAGTTCAAGAGGCCGCCTGCTTCCACCTGTGTCAGTCTGAAACGCAACAGAGAGCTGGAGAACACATAGCTATGCATATTCATGCTGTGATAGGGTTCTGCAGGAGACCCCCCCCACACACACACACACACACTCAATCCTCTGTCTGCCAGGACACCTCAGGGCCCCTCAGCATTTATTGACGGTAATTAAGAGCTAGTCTGAGATGCCGGCTTGTTTAATTGCCAATTACAGGTAGGTTAGATATAGATGAAAATGACAGCTATTTACATAGTACATCAGCCTAAATAACCAAGCTGTGTTTATACCTGGAAAATAGGAATGGAAGGAAGGTTGGGAAGCATCCAGGATCCTAACACAAGCCTGCCATTGTAGGAATTCAAGTATAATGAGCAATGTTCAATGGATATGCACTTAATTTTATGTGCATCACTAAATTATCTCCCTGCACAGCCATGTAATGGTTGTTCCTCTTTTGAAGCGGAAAATTTTTTTGACAGAGCTGTGTAATAGAGTCAATAGTTGATGGGGAGACTGCTGAGGACGGGGAGACGAGGCACTCAGGTGGCTGTTTTCCTCCCAGACTCCCGCCGTAATGTAGCCTTTGGCATGGAAATTGACGTGACATTGATAGGCACTCTCCCGCCGGCAGAGTCATGCGCCTGCACAGCCTTCCAATTCACTAATAATTGCTGATTAAAAACTAGTTAAGAGTCCATGAAAACTCAAATGTACATTAACCAAATGACCTTCTAGGGATGGCAAATAGTCTGCAGCCAAGAAGGCTTCATACGTGGTGAGACTGGTCCCTGGATTGTTTTTGCAGAGGTGGAGATAAGAAAGAAAGAAGAGTGTGACGGATGTGTTGTTCATGCATCCTATTATGTGAGAGGAGTTTGTGCATCTGGTGAAACACTTGGACGTAATCCTGAGCGAGGCAACTTTTCAACAAAATCATCCAAATTATAATCCCTCATCGGAATCGTTTGATCCTTCAAGTCCCGAACATTTGAAACAAAAAATCCAATTAAAAATGTTTTACATACATAGATACAAGTGGATTTTATACAACCAGCATTTATCATACTTCAAAAGTTGTTCATCATTCATAAATGTTTTATGGAATATCAACCTGAGTGAAATGTAAGAACCCAGAATAATCCCCATGTTTCTTTTTATACGGTTGAATAAACGCAGACAGAACAGAAACCTTCTTTACTGAGTCAAATCAAAGTCTTCTTCCACTGATGAGAGTCTTTAGCGGCGTGTAGCCAGCAGCAGAGGCCACGAACTAACTGACTCAGAAAATTCCCATATTGTGTATCTCCCCTGTCTCATATTATCCACCAGATGAGCTATTACATGCTTACAAAGGCCATCAGTTTGGGTCCAGATCACGGAGGATGCAGCTGTCTATTCATTGTTCATCAGCACTGTCTTCATAGATCTGATGGCCCACAATCAATAGCTGCCTCAGCAAACTAGTGAGCGGGGGACTGGAGGAGCGGGTACAAGTGTCAGTTATGACTGGAGGACACAGTGGATGGTGATGGGATCATTACAGAGAACTTCACGTTTACTTTGCCAAGGGCTGTAGGTGTTTGTCTCCTTTTTTTTTATTCTTACTTTTGAAAATATACAATATAGTCATCCGGGGAAATGTCAGTATATTTTACCCGAAACTGCTGTGATGGTGAGTACATGTGTGGGTGGGAAGATTCATGGTGATATAGCATGGTTGGAGCTGCTGGAGCAACCACGTGGGCTGGTGAACATGGTTCCTTTACAAGTACGATAAAGAGAGAAACACGCTCATCTTCTTTTCTTTTTTTAGTCGAATATAAGTGTCAATAATTGACTGCAATTTCATGGTGGTCAGATGAAGGATAGCAATATGTATCTGCAAGAGTTTTATTTAACAAAAACGCAAAGTTTGACTGCATTGACAAACCCAAAGCGTGTTCCCTCGCAGGCTAACGAGCAGCCAATCAGAAGCCTCGACAGCCGGTCAGATGATTGGAGAGGGATAAGCCTAACAGCTGATCATGTTTCAGCTCCTGTATCTTTTGAAATGGGTTTAAACTCAGGTTAATCTTTGAAACACAATTCTTGGGGAGTTATCGCTGATGAATGTTGAATCTGGGAATCTGTCGACTGGATACAAGAGATGTGCAACTGCACAACTATTCACTAAATATTCACTTTCATCTACAGACAAACTAAACTTTATTCAGCTTCAGAATCTTAAATGCTTAACAATCCCTTCCTGTTACCTTCCGCTCCTTCTTTACTCTCGTCTGACATCCATCCATCTTCATTTACCTCTCGGTGAAACTCCTCATCATCAGTTTTAACGCGTCGTCTCTGACGGCTTTCAGAAGGCAACTGAGGGATTTTCTTATTTTGAATAATGATTCCATTTACAAGCAAAATAAATAAACCAAAAATGCCCCAAAAGTTACCTGACTATGTAGTTCTACTGTCGGGCAAAGATGCGCAGTCATCCCGTTGTGATCTGGTTTCATTACACAGTATTTTTCCAGGGATACGACTTCTTTTTTTTTTTTCTTTCTTTCTTTTTTTTAAATGCAACAAAAAGCTCAGGGAAGCAGTTTTGTGGTCTCTCACGTCAGAACAAAAGCATCTGCGTTGGTTAAAGCTGCTGTGAAATACACTGGACAGGATCAGCAATGTGTGGAGGACAAGCTCAAGGTCATTTGTACTACATCTTACCGGCAGAGAGAGGTGGCACAGCCGTGTACGACGTATATGGAACATACATAACGAGGAAGAAAAATCCTTGTGCACGGTGAAGGGATGAAGTCATTCTAGCTACAGCTTAAGGCAGGAAAAGTGATTGTAGTTGTTTTTCTTTTTCTTGAGACTGGAAAGAGCAGTAAGCAACTCCAAGCAGCACACTTTTGCTTTTTCATCATTCTTTTTTTTTTTTGTTCCTTTTTTTTTTCCCATTGAGCGTGTATGTGTGTGTTTAGACAACACACACCCTTATCAATCTCTGCACAATAACAGAAAACAATTTGCTAATGTTTTGAAAATAGCTTTCCCCTCCCTTGCTGCAGCATCGAGAGATGTATGCACAATTTCATAAACACAATCAGTGTGCTGAATGGCGGCACTGATATTCCGAAAAAAAAAAATCTCATTATTGTTCCTGAGCTATGGAAAAGCAGTCAATGGCCCATATCACACCAAATACTCCCCCCTCCTCCCTCCGCTTCCTCCTCTGCAGCCCACTAACACACACAGAGCTTAATTCCACCTAGCAGCAAACAATATGCAGCCGTTTGCTCTGACAATATTACTGATGACCACAAAGAAACCATCAGAGGGCCAGAGGCACGAGGCCTCGGGCAGCACTGGGGCACTGCAGCTCTTGTCAGGTGGATGCACTGCTGGAAACACCGGTGCACCGTCTCATGGTGACGCTTGTCTTTACATTTTGAGCCGCTCTTGTCAACCATATGAATAATGTAAATGTGGATCTCTTAAGTACAGGGGTCTGTCTGTGTATATGGATTTTCAGTCTTCTAAAAGTCTCCCCTCAATTACGAGGAAGAGCCACTGAGGAATTTGAGTAAACGGAGGAATTATTATATGATCGGTCATGTGGGATTTACACGCAGACGGAGAGTAACGGGTGTGAGGGACCAGACAAAAACTGACATGTAATGTTTTTGAACCCGCTGGGCCTAAATATACAGGCAGATTATGCAGCTGCATGTATTAAGTCTCCTCTGGGACCTTTTACAGCCACAACAGCTCCGTTCAACATGGGCGTCATGGCAGACATCCAGGGAACGGCCAAGTTTCCACAAGTGTTTCACCATTTTGATGTTTTCTTCATTACATGGTCTCCAACACACACACACACACACACACACACACACACACACACACACACACACACACACACACACACACACGTGGAACACCACCAAGGGTGGACCTGCACACTGCAAAACCCCCAAATGTTGATAATAAAAGTTCAGAGGAGCATAATCTTCTTAACTTGCTCGAAAAAAGTACAGTATTAATAAAATAAGAGCATCAGTACCTTGAAAAAATACATCTCTATCGAAGGTTTTGTAATGATTTGATCTCAACTAATCTTGTCTCAATTTTGCCAGTTACAAGCACTTTAAATATTTCAGTTCAAATAGCTGTTGGTAAATGTGTGAATAAATAAACAGATGTGAATAAATAAATAGATAAATACCTTCCAGAGGGTAAGAGCTTCATCTTCTTCTTCTGTTAACTTCCAGCTGAGTAGACATAGCCAAGGTGTGTTGCTGCCCTCTACTGGTTCTTTACAAGTCTGCATTTGCAAGTGTGTGTGTGTGTGGGGGGGGGGGCAATTAATTATGTTAATTTTTAATGCGAAATTTTTATAATGCAGAATTTTTTCTAGAATGATTAATTCAAATTCATCACTTTTTTGCCTACCCAGTTTATTATATCTGACGCGTGACGCAATCATCTAGGGGGGAACATTCCAGTGATATCTATCAGGACTCACTTCAGGGCAGTACGTCTAACTTCAAGACGTTCCAATCAATAGAAATCTAATATGCAAAATAGGTCTTTTTGACTGAAATGAATTAGATAATCTCTCAATCGGACGAGGAAGATTACTTGTCAGGATCTCTTGGAAAAAAAGAAAGATTGCCTAAAACACGAAGCAAATATCGACTAATAAAGATAAACATCCCTGGGAACTTTTTTTTTTTTTTTCTTTTTGCAGTGCAGTATTTCTCCTTTGAACAGGAATGTGCATCAGATCAGTTGCAAACTCTGGCGTGCGCTTCAGTGTGACATTTGATGATTCAGGGTTTATGGCGATCATCACAGATCACTAAATGTCAGGGACCGCCTGGTCAGAGCTGATATATTCATCCCTGAAAGCAGGAGATGCACCCCCCCGATACACTGCTGCTGCTGCCGGCCCTGTCGAGGAGCGTTCTGCTGCTGTGACTCACACAAGCATAAAGCAACAGATGAGTTAGAGCACAGATTGGTGAACAATGTTGCAAAAAAAATATGAGGAATATCTGATGAAAACATGATGGACTGATCTCATCTTGAGAGAAACGGGCCGTTCTAGTCTTGATAATGAAACTGCTGGGTCTGTGCCATCATCTCCCGCTTTAATAAGCCTCTGTTTAGTTTTCTGTTATATTAATAAGGCCCAGTAATGCATTTATGTCACATATAAAGATAACGACCAGAGAAGCTGACTGACACGCTGGAAGATGGAGACGCTCTAGATTTGCTCCTGTCAATCAAACTTTTAACACGAATCAGCGCTTGCTAGCGATAGCTTTTCTTCTTGCACACGGGTGACACTACGTTTGTCCCTTTTTGCAGCAGTTCTGGAGTGAAAACAAACAAAAACACCCAAAACAAAACAAAAAAAACAACAACAGCTGAGCAGAGATAAATTGGTGATACAAAGATCAAACATTTTAGTGACCTTCCGACCGCCTGGACAATCTCTCCACATCACCAGACCCCATGCGGCCTCCCTGAAGTACAGAGTAATCAAGGCTCAATGGAGGGGTGCTGGGAAACAACAGTTCTATTTCAGACAGAAGGAACAGAAATAGTGGGCACGCATGTGGTGGAAATACCTCCTGCAGGGTTCCAGCTCTCAGAGCCCTAACATTCGGATTGTTGTCTTCATTTGGACTGCATCCCCCGCATTGAATTTCTGTAGTATGGGGGGGGGGGGCATTCTACAGAAATTCAATGTGCAAACTAAATCTGAAGCAGTTGGGAAACCAGATATAACCATCAATGAGTTACAGCTTCTGTTCTAACGTGGCTTTAGCTCTTTTATCCACTAGGGGGCGTCTTTGCACAAATATCAGCATGGGAAAAAAAAAACATCTAAATGAACTCACTAACGCTGCCCAGCAGGCGTCTGAACCCACCTGGAGGAGCAGGAATGATCACCAGCAGGCATCAGGAGAATCCAAGAAAACTGCCTATTTAACTGCAGTTTCCTCTTCATAAAAAATGGATTGTTGTTTTTTTTAATAATTAAACCTATAAGCATTTAATTGATTCATCTGATGTTGTACTTTGTCTTTTACTTGTGAAATGACAACTAATGAGACCTGAATAACAACCACTTTAGTTTGAGTTCAGCTCTTGGGAAATCCTACTTCTTCCCTGAATACAAATTTATCACTGATAATCCTGAGCAACTACAAAATGAGACGTTCTAAGCTCGTGTGTGTGAATTGGTTTGTACCAAGAATTTAAAATCTATTCAGGAAAAATAACAGGTAAATGTTTGATAAACACTTCCAGATTCTGAGTGAGACTGAAGAGGAGCAGGTAGCGCAGAGAACAGCCAAGCACATCAACACACACACAAAAAAACACTGAATTAGTCATAAAATTTAACATTTTAATGGAAACTAAAATTGTGAACACTGGAGGTTTTTGTTTTGTTTTTTTAATTTAATCCATTACATTGTTGAAATTTGAGGGTTATCATGCTTAAAAAAAAAAAAACATTGTAATGTGACAATTCTGTTAAATTCAAAAAAATAAAAGCAAAAACAAAAATTAAATAATCAGATTGCTCACTTTAAAAATGTCAACCTGTAAGACATTTGAGAGAAATGCTATTGCCTCATATTCTTAAGGGGAAAGAGCGGGGGGGGGGGGGGGGGGGGGGGGTTAGAAGTGATTAAAGGAGGAGCAGACCAGAAAAAACAAAGCATGACCAAGCACAACAGTGACACGGAGAGACGAAACAAAGGTGACTCAGCACTTTCCGTCAGCCTTCGTCACGAATGTTGGTACAGAGTCTTGTTTACCTCATTCCTCGTGTCATCAGCACTGTACCTCACAGGTGTCAATTGAGTTTAAATAAAAAGGCCCCCCCCCTCCCCCCAGAAAAAGAAACATTTCCACAACGAGGCAAAGAGGGACAGTTTTGAAGTCAAACACCAAGTCCAGCATTTCCTGTTACAGACGACTGATTACCGGATGAAGAAGCAGCACTTTCGGTATTTTAGTTTTTCTCTTGCGCCGTCCAACATGCTCAAAGTGACATTCAGCTGCTAGAGTATTGACTAGTTTTCACTGACAACTCCTCCATGATGTCAGGAAGATGGTTATGACATCATCATCATCCTCATGATCACCATCCCACCTCCTCCCCCTTCCCCTCTGCGTGACTGCCATTCGGTAGCTGAATATCTGAGTTGTGTACCTGTGGCGGATTCAGTTGTTGAACTGCGCGTTCAAAGCCTCCCACCGCCCTGGTGACATGTTCGACAACACTACAAATCAAAATATATTAAGAGGAACTCTGGGTGCAGTGGATTTCAATGACACAACTAAGAATTATTAATTTGTATAAAATCTGCTGGAAGAAAAAGAAACTTCAAATATAGTTTATTAACAGTGATGCTAACGAGGGGGGGGGGAGAAGTCTAAATCAGCGTTTAATCAGTAACTTAATACTCTAAAAAATAAAAAAAAAATCGCATTAAAGACATCTTGATTCTCTGCATCATTCCTTTTAGTCTCATCCTACTTGTGCATCTATGGATAAATTAGGTTACAATAAAAAAAAATAAAAACGATTTAAAAACACGTTAAAAATATTAATTTGTTAAATCTGTTCAATTTCATTATGTGCTACTTCAGACATTAAACGTGACCACGGAGCGGCGTGCACGCACCATCCGCCCATTCAAACTGATTTTGGCTTTAGCTCACACAAACTAGAACACAAGCCAAAAGGTAATTAAAAAAAAAAAAAAAAAAAGATCTAGAAAAACATTTAGAATTCTCATTGCTTTCAGCTGCGTCCATGTCGCTTAAAAAGAAGAGATTAGGATTAGCTTCAAGAAAACTTAACAGTATTGCAAATGTTACTCTCACACACAAAAAAACGAGAGAATGAAAAAAAAATGGCACGGATATATGCTGGAAGCAGATTTTAAACAATCAAAATTGCTGTAAAAGTAATTTTCTCTTTTCACACAGGCACCTGAACATGAAACAACAGGGGGAGGAGTTTGAAATATATGAGGAACTTGCATATAATTAGGAAGAACTCACTATGCGCGTGCGCGCGCGCACACGCACACACACACACACACACAAAACCAGACTAAACTCGTCACTCACAACCCTGGAAGCCTACATCCTTGAGGTGATTGCACATCCTGAGGGGGGGGGGGGGGGGGTCGTGGAGAGCCAAACTCCACACGTGATCAGGCTTTTCTTTCCACACGCCGTCAGTCACTCAACAACCCCTCAGTCACTGATTTCGCATATTCTCAGCTTCACGAAACTGTTTTTGGTTTGCAGGCTACAACATACAACACTGACTCTTTTATGAATGCATATTCATCAGTCTTTCTGCTGTATTAAGTGCTTGAAAAAGGAGGAGTCATGGGGGGGGGGGGACACGGGGGATAGCGCCTCCTCTTCAGAACATGAACCAAAACAAAAAGTATCCGTCGTAAGACCACAGTTGACGTCACTACTCTTCAACACCCTGTTCGACGCTGTGGAAGCCTACAGTTGCATCACTGCCCTCATCAGCCTAACAGTTTGGCAGCGTTCACCATGCTGGAACCTGATTATGTCCATTACATTGGGAAGAAATTCAACATCTTTTTTTTTTTTTTCTTTTTAAAGTGTGTGAAACTTTTACAAGATTACACGTCAATTTCCACAACTGGACACACACACACACACACACACACACACAAACAACATCCCTTCCTCATCGACCAGATACAGCACAATTGTTATTTTAACAGCTCAACATCTGGCGGTAAACTCATTCCACACACGGATGAACGATGAAAACTTTTCGAACAGCAGTGGCCTGACTGAGATTAGACGCTGCGGTTAAATGTCAAAGGCTTTTTGATTCCCGGCTCCCCAGTACAGAGCTGCAGCGCTGCCAAATCAGGACCCAGCGGAAAGAAGAAGCGTACTTGAAAAGCTCCCAGTTAGATTGTAGTGACCCCGCATGAACACCGCTGACGTTTGGCGGGCGGGTAGAAATCAAGAGGCGCTTTTGCTACGAGCACAGGAACATGAGCCGTTAAGGGACTGCTGAGAAGACGAGCGTCAAGCGCACAACAGTGAACCCGGCAATGTGCTGCCGCTTCTTCTTCTTCTTCTTTTTTGTTTAAAAAGGGAAAAACAAACAGAAAATATAATCGGAGTCAAAATGCCGCGAGGGTTTTTCCTTCTCCAAAAAAAAAAAAAAAAAAAAGAAGATTGTTTTGTCCTCATTAGACTCCATAATAATGCTCCAATTCATTTCCAATTTTTACATGACAGGGGCCTTTTGGCCCCCCCCAAAAAAAAGACCAAAAAAAAAAGAAAAAAAAGAATGAACATAGTCATGGCTTTATCGACACTACCTGAGTTACATTTAATAATTCTGTATTTATCAACTTATTTTATTTCTGAAAAGTAACAGCCCAGAGCCAGTCTTTCAAGGAGCATTTCTTGTCAGTACATATAGATCTCTCTCTCTCTCTCTCTCTCTCTCTTAATTAAAAGATAAAAGCAATTAGTTTACATAAAGTGCTATTATTAATCCACACATGAACCAAATCTAGAGGAAGAGAAACCTTGACGGTTCCCGTGTTAGATGAAGTAAATCAATACTGATTTGGAGATCGTGATGAATCGGATGTCACAGCGGGCACATTTGGGCTCCCTAGACTTACTTTGTTCTTTTATCACAATGAGATTGTTTGCAAAAAAGACAGAATTAAAAAAAAAAAAAAAAGCCATGTTAAAAGGATTCAAACTTAACCTTAAAACATTTTGAACGAACACATGAACCCCTCGTGAACTGCAGGCCAAAACAGCAGCAGCATCTGGGGGGGTGATAATATTGTTTCCCCTTCTCCCCCCCCCCCCCCCCCCCCAAAAAACAAACACACGCATATACACACACACACACACACACACACTCACAGAAAACGGATCACACGGTGTTATTGCACACAGATTTGCAAACGGAAAAAAAGTTAACCACAATAAAACTCTAATAAAAAAAATAAAAGAAACCAACAAAAAAAAAACAAGGACAAAAACTCATCTTTCACATTTCAACACAGCTTGATAGAGCGGCTAGTTCAGGAGCCTAAATTTAGTATTGCAAATGTTGTTGCGTCACTCTTATCTTGGTTCGGCCATGAACGCTGACCTCTGACTCATTCAGTTCCACCAGTAAACATGTAGGAAACACAATGCCATAAGACGGAACAGTAAAAACAAAAACAACAACAAAAAAAACCCAAAACAACAACAACAACCCAAAAACAAATGCCGAGTTCAAAGACAAAAAAAAAAAAAAAAAAGACAAAAACTGTAAAATGCAACATGTGATCCTTCGACGAGGAGAATTTGACATTTTGTCCACAGACAAAAATACAGGCAAAATAATCAGCATGAGTCTTGCTGCAGAACAATGAGCACAAGGATCTAGATGGAGGCGGTCTGATCCCTCCATGTTCTCCAGATCACCAGATTCATGTTCCAGACTGGAAATGACTCCGAATTTAAGAACATGCAGCAGCGACAACCTCACTGTATTCTACATGAAATGTACGGGGAAAAAAAAAAAAAGCTGTGAGAATTAACAGTTTGGCATTGAATAGACCTGATTTGAAACTCTGCAGCGCACCTGTCCTACGCTATGCAAATGAAGGGGCGTGGCTTTCCTTCAAATTGTGCTGTGGGGTTGTATTGCAGTGCGGACAACACTCATGTTAGGCTAGACCAAACAGAGTGACAAGAAGAAAAGAAATGGGGGGGGGGGGAGAAAGGGATAAAAGCAAGCATTTGAATTGAAGACGAGGTTCTCCCTTCCCGGGTGGAACCTCACCTAGGAGCTTCCACGGAACAGTTCAACAGGACTCCAGAGATCTTTGTTCCATGACTTCTCTTCAACTTGTGTTCTCCTTTTGTTCACGGTGAATTCAAGCCTGCACACAGATGTGTATGTATAATGTCTAACATATCTACAATGAACTCATTTGAATGCGCGAGGAAAGAAAATGACTGAGGCGTCCCACAGTCTGACAGACGGCTGCCACAGTTCAACAGGATAAAGGCTTAGGAGGTGCAGTCCATGACACCTGCTTTTGTTGAACATCATCCCTACAGAGCCATCGCAGCCGAAAAGTTGCAAGTGTCCATTCATCATATTGAAGAGGCACCAATCAACTCCTCTAACATCCCTCCAGAGTGCATGTGTGTGTGTGTGTGTGTGTGTATGTGTGTATGCGTGATGCCCCCAAATAAGTCTAGTACTCCACCCGAGACTCCTGTCCAGGAAAAGCTGTCATGCTAAACTATCAATGTTTTCACAGTTGTCACTTTACTCTGACAGGATTTGATTTCCAATCCAGGGTAGGTAACTGCAGCACCCAGAAGTGAAGTAGGTAGGTACTGTAGAGCGTCTCGCTCACTGATCCGGTCCATCCTTGGTCTCGTTGTAAATCACCACTCTATTTGGATCTGCAGCACAAGGCAAAAGGCATGCGGTTCAGCTTCATATGTAGGAACGCAGGCAACACACACAACTACCTTGTAGAATCAAAGTAGTAGATGGGGGGGGGGGGTTAGATCTCCATCCAGGATATGAACAACAAATACTTCCTTATTCTTAGGTGAGGCAAGAAAAAGGTAACTCAGCATATTTCATCGTGCTCGTGCGGCTGCTTTTGTTTTAAAGTGTATTAAGATTCGGAAACGTCTTCAGTCAGATTTAAATGGCGTTTGTGGTGAACATTTACACACTGGATGGACACACAAACCGCTGTGGTGCCTACACTGAAGCTGAACTACCACCACATCTAAGCTCAACCCAAAGATGCTGCTGAGGTGGGACATTTAGCTCATGTCGCCTCAAACAGCCGCTAGCACTTATCATTCGTATGGAATCATGGGCAAAATAAACATTTGAAGTCATTCTGTATATTTAAAATCAACAAGAATAGTATATATAGAATAGAAGAGACAAGAATAACTTCAAGCCTGCCTCTAAAGTTGAGTCCCACTGTGAAGAATGTGGGAAAGTCACCTCTGATATAAATTTGACACTTCAGTGATATGTGAGCTTACTTGAGGTACAATTTATGGTTGCTAGCTGGTGTTTGAGGCTACACTGGCTAAATATGGAAGATGTAGTTCTGCAGAAAAAAAAAACAAAACACAAAAAAACTTTTGGAAACCTTAATAAAACAAACGAATAAAATAAAGGAGGAGCAAAAAAAAAAAGACAAGCAACTTTAGTTTACCTTGTTTTTGCAAGTTGAAAATTGATTCCATTTCTGCAGAGAAAACAGAAATCAGTGTAAATAAAAGCGTTTTCCGGAAAAACAAGTAATCAGTATATCGATCTAGTGGTTCATACACTACCAATATCTTTCTGTGACTTTTCTACTACTTTCTGGTAAATTTTCATGACATGAAATTTAACTCAAATTCATAAAAAAAAATACACAAATTCTACACAAACATGTACTCAAATAAATCAATATTCACCCAAGGTGAATCTCCTCAGTCAGGTTCTAATATGCAGGTATTTGTTTAGCAATTCTCTTAAACTGTTCCTAACTGTTCTGGCTCTATTTTCCACAAAATTTTCCAGACCTGGAAACTGCTACTTTAAAATTCCATAACTTCGGCAGCTTTTCCATGACCACATGAACTCTGATCTTCCTCTTGAAAAGTTTTAAGCCATTATTTCAAAGTTTCGTGTTTCATGTGGGCACGTCAAGTCTCTCTTAACCTGATAAGACTTTAAGGAGATTTTACATGCTCAATTAGACCGTTAACAATTCCAGAAATACTATTTAGTAACAGACTAGATGGTGAACGTTACCTTTAGTGTGATAAGTGACAGCAGCTTTAACGTCGAAGGAGCCCCAGCTACACCTCCTGCCAATGTCTTTAGACAGGGCCTGCTCTTTAGAGGAGCCAAACAACACTGTGGTTATGTGGCCCGGTGCAGGCTTAGCACCGTTGTCTTTACTGGGGACAGACACAGCAGAACCTGAACTCTTAGCTGCAGCGTTTGTCTTTTCCTGGCCACATGGCTGCAGCTTGTTCTCCTCACTCATCACACAAACGGGAGAAAAAGCGTTAGACATATTGCAAGGGCCACAAGTCCTTTTCTCAGGGTCTTGAGCAAACACACCGGGCTCTGGGAACGAAGGGCTAGCTTCAAAGCAGGGCTGGGCAGCCTGACCCTCACTCTGAGGTGTAACCACAGTGGACTTGTCCTCTGGGGGCACCTGCCCGCTTCCCCCTTCTGGCCCCAAGTTGGGCTCATTGATGAAGGAAAGCCCCCACTGATTCTGGAAGATGTCTCCCAAGGCTTTTTGATTTGTCTGAGCAGCCGGTGGCTCAAGGTGACGAGCACTAGGGAGCACAGGTTGCATATTTAAAGGGTAAAATAAAAGAGTACACTTTCTAAGCTCGTATGTTTCTCCATCTACAGGACTGGTCGTAGAGCTACAGTTACTTTCCAAAGTAGATGCTACATTCTCGCCACTTGGGATAGATGGGGCTGATGGAATACTACTAGCAGCAGGAGCAAAGAAGGTACCCACTGACGGGCAGCCGTTTCCACTTCCAGAAACAGGACCATTAGTAAAGCTAGCTGAGGTGATAGTTTTCATAGCAGACATGGGGACCTGTGACAGTCTCACAGGCGGAGGCAGTGCCTCTCCACCTTGAGCTACTTTGTTGAGGTTCTCTTTTACTTTACTTGCATAACTGATCTTGGGAACAATTTTCGCACTGCTATTGTCCACAGGAAATACAGGAGGGGGCTTGAACAAAGTCCATGAATCCTCTTTTGAAGGTGAGGAAAGCTTGGCTTTGTGCCTGTCCTCAGTCTTTTTACCAAAGGTGCCAACTGCTTTTCCATCAGAGTTTTTCCGCTGAGATTCACCCACTGAAGCCTCTGAGGCAGCAGCCCGTCGAGCTGCCGATTGAGCTTCTACTTTATGGGTGGCTCTGAAGCCATCAAGTCTAGAAGTCACTCCCTTCTCAGCTGTTTCAAGATTAAAAGCCGCGGGCTCCTGCGTAGTGTTGCCCTGCTGCATGTCTTTCTCCTTTTCTCTCATCACATTATCAGCGTTCTTGATGTTGTTACATCTAGCCTTGCGTTTCTTTGGAGTAGTATATCCACCTTCGGAGCCGCTGCCATCATTGTCCTTGCTTGAATAGCCATTTGTAATTAAGCCACAGTGAACAACGCCATTTTGAAGCAACACAGAGTCTTTCTTATCCAAAGGTTGACCCTCATGATGATTCATATCCAGGGTTTTCTCCTTGTCATTTTTAAGGTCCATATTCTTTTTATGGTCCAGTCCCTTGCTGCTTGCTTTCGGAGCAGATGTATACAGCTTTTGTGTCGACTTCTGTTTCACATTTGTATTACTTGTGTGTCTGTTGCTGTTGGGGGGATATGGCATAAAAACAGACTCAGACAAATGTGTGTTCTTCTCCCCCTTTTCTTCACTGATGTTTACTTTTTTATTGCCTGGAAGGGAACATAAAATTAGTTAATACCGAGATGACAGCAAGCCTCAACCTCTTTAGCCTCATAGAAACCTGCCTACTAGCGGAATATATATGAACAATCTTCAGTCAGTATATTCTCATCATTGACCGGCAGTTCTCATTGTTCAGTTATTACACGTCAACTTTGATCACAAGAATTCAATTTTGGAGTTTCTGATTTTAATCTGACTTATTGACACTGCATCTCTTATCTATTGTGGTGCGCATTGTTTGAGGGCTGTGGGTTGTGTGACATCATAAACTTCCTGAAAATCTCGGAGAAAAATTAATGTATGGCGCAATGATCAATGATCCAGGCGATCTATTTCAAACGCTGGATGAGAAATGTCTTTAGCAATGGTCAGCAATACCGCACCCATGAAGCCACAAAACCTGAAAATTAATTAAATTGTCATGCTTTGAGCTTCCTTGCGTTGACTAATTAGCGTAGAGCAGTTGTCACTAAAGGAGGTCAATTGTTTTTCATTGCAGTAATGAAATCTCATTATCTTTAAAAAAAAAAAAAGAAGTTAAAAAAGCAGCCCTTACAAGGGACAAGGATTTTACCAGCCATTCACAGTATTACATTCGTTCTTCCTTGACAAGCTCCAAATGGTTATCAGATAAAATTATTTGTTCAAGAGAAGTACCTGCATATGGTTGCTAGTTCACGCTAACAACTTTGCCCAAAAGTAAACACCACAACACCTCCACCGCACTGTAGATGAGCTGGGTGGGAGTTTGCAGACATGTGATCCGCTTGTCAAGTGCATTCTTTAATGTTTAACTTAATTGAGAGCACCTGCTGTGACATCAGAAACTCTTGTTGGCAGGTGTGAAAGGAGAGATGACAGTGGCATTTTCAAGACATTTGACTGGGAGTGAACCATAAATAGGTCTCTGCAGTGCGCTGGAGGCACTGCAACTGCTGTGTCAACGTGGGACATCCCATTCAATGGTGCTGTTCCCCACGTCCAAAAGCCCACACACAGCCTCGCTTTACTGAGTGTGATGCAGGAACGCAAGCGCCACATATGGTTGATTAAAGTATGTTCATATTTCATGCAAATGGCCATCGAGTGGCTTTACACTCAGTGGACAACATGCAACAGGCCTGTCAATGCTAGCTAGCTAGCGTTAGCTAATGTCAAGTAACCAGCAGCTCGTTTGACACTCACACAACCCGGCACCAACTTGTAAGATTAACCCAGTCGGCAAACTGACAATGAATATAACTGTGTCACTGCTGTAACATAAGGTGTATTTTCAAAAACACTGGGTAACTAGCATTAGCTTTCAATGATGTTCTAACATGGCCGACAGGAAATGGCAGCACAGAACATTCCAGTGGAGCCGGCTCGTTTGCCTAAAGTGGACACAAGCATGCTCAAATGAATAACACACGGCTGTAGCT
Organism: Aulostomus chinensis; assembly: GCF_037954235.1. NCBI lineage: Eukaryota > Metazoa > Chordata > Actinopteri > Syngnathiformes > Aulostomidae > Aulostomus > Aulostomus chinensis. The sequence goes on along the minus strand of NC_141334.1, from coordinate 15,539,368 downwards.
GAAGGCTTTTCGCCATGCATATATGACGGCCGATGGGTTGATAGCACACGATGGCTAAACGGGGCTTTATAAAATAAATATAGTTGCATTTGCACAGGAAAATGGGTGGTGAAACCAGCGCACAAGGTCAATCTCCGATATGTCAAACTACCACCAGCGACAACTGTCACGCAACGTCAGCTAGCCACATAGCTAGCCAAATGCTTGGGTGTCTCATGAGATAGCGTGCAACTAAGTTATCCACTAAATCAGTTTCATACCTGCCGGCTGTACCGTTCACTTAACTTATTCCAGCCAACAACATACAGTTTGATAAAAAAAAGCTAGTTAGCATGCTAAGCTCTCAATCACAGTGGAGAGAACATTAGTTAGCAACTGCTAGTCGGCTCGTTGACATTAGCTGACTAAGGCTAGCAGATGTTAGCTAACTTTTCCGGATGGCCCAACCTGTTTTCTTCGTCGGCGCTTCCTGATGCTGGCGCTGGAAGTGGCTCTGATCATGTTTTAGACTAGTTGTATGTTGGGTCGAGCTTCGGTCGTCTCCGTGGTGGTGGTAGTGTCTGTCCTGTGCCCGATCTTTGGGCTGTTCCTCCATTGAAGTGAAGAATGTCGGACTTGCTCATCCACCGTGTTAGCTCACCGGGTAAGTAGGGAACAGTCCAATCACTACCAGAGTAAAACGGAAGCTATTTGAAGCCTCTGTAAACGTCAGCAGTAAACGTCTAAAAATGGTACTGTTTTGGGTGGTCGCCGCCACTACATTCAACCTCTAGTGTTTGTGCAGAGTTTAGAAAGAGATATTTTACAGTTTTTATAGATTTTGGGAAATAGTAAAATGGTGATTTCACACCAAAATAACGGTCTAGCGCTGGTATAAAACACCCTCCACACGATTTCGGGGTGGGGTTCGTGTATGAACTAAAATCATATGACCGGAGGCGCTGCCACGTCTCCAACACACTTCGGTGGAGGGTCCCGGGGGATCTACCTCTCTACCAGCATGGAAAACCCACTCGCAGCTAATCCACGCGCTTTTACATCTTTCTATCACGTCGAGCGCGAACTTTTGTCCACCTTGTAATGATCTCTAATGGGTGAATTTGTAAATCATCACGAATGCAACAGAATTGATCCCCATCAACACAAACAAATAGAAAACTTCAAGTCAGTACAGGACAAAAACAAATGTGGAATTATTCCATTGTCTGTTAGTTACTATATATAATCTCTAACACCTCAGTAGTAAAGGTTTTGATTAAATATGCATCGGTATGTAGGTGAGAGCAGCTTTTAAATATAAAAAATCACTGTTTTTCCTCCATGTTTTGATTGTAGTTTGTCTGTTTATTATTTATCACAGTTTTTCCTTTTCTCTGCCCCTCCCTTTTCTCCCTGTATTTTTTGTACATTTGTCCTTTTTGATCTTTTGTTTTGGGGGGGGGGGGTTAATATGTCTGCTTGTGTTCTAACAGTGTGTGTTTGTCATCATCGTTGCCGTAAATGTTATTTGTCCGTGGCTTGCCTTGGGATGGGGTTTTAAGAACAAAAAATGTAACCTTTGTAATATTTATATGTGGTCAAATCTGTAATGACATTTAATAAGTCTTGACAAAAAAAATCACAACGCGTTAATGAAAACACTATAAGACAACATTGAAACACACACAATAAGCATGAAACATAAAAACAATCATTCCAAATCTAACCGAGAGCCTGTTGGGATAAATCGTCTACAGCTGCGTTTTAAAAGTCGATGACTTGCTTCCTAACTTTATCAAGTCAAACAAAGTATAAACACACATGGCTGCAAATTGAGTGACAGACTAAAATTTGGCAGAGGTTAAGCACTTTAAAAGTTCACTCGTTCATGCAAACTAAGAGTAATAATATCCTATACTTGCGCTTTTGTTTCTATTAAGTCCATCAAATTGTGGGCAAATGAATGGTTTGTATAATGTGTTGCTTTAGAGTTAATAACAGACACCACAAATGTATTGCAAGGCAGATTTATTTGTTTCTCTCATTTCATACCAGAGGCAACCCAAAGTGCTTTACAGAGGAGCAAAAACGCTAAAGAGACAAATGACAAAAACAATCAAATCAAGCAAGCAGACTTAAAAAAATATAACACACACACACACACACATAAACGAAATTTCAAAAAAAAAACCAGTCAAACATACAAGGAAACAGATCAAGCAATGTTAAAGAGGCGCAGTATTTTTTCTTGGATTTTAAAGTATTAAGTAGTAGTACAGTAGTAATTCTATTAAGTCCCAAACAACATCAGATCCTCAGCTCAGTTTAGAGGGAGATGGCAAGTCGATCCTGCAGCGTTGGTCACATGGAGCAAAAAAAGAACCAACAGCACCCCCTTGTGGCAAGAGGTGGGAAGTTTCTGATTTTGTAAAAAAGGACATAAAGAGACGCTGCTACTGATGTCGCCCTGAAAGTGACCAAACAAAACACAAGGAAATGCAAAGAAGATCTTAATTAAAAAAAAAAAATGACAACAAACGCACTGCATTAAGAAAATAAAGACAGGAAAACACAAATACACGAATGTCCTGCTTGGTTTGTTGGTGTGTGTTTCTATCATTTTCAATAAGTTGATCTTTCATTTCAGGTGAAATGGAGTGGAAGTGAGCAAACGTCACACTTCTCCATGATGCCGGTATACGGATCACACCAAGGACAGCCTGGGACAACAAAATGGCCTGGATGTTTTTTTTTTTTTTTTTTTTTTTTTTTTTTTTTAAACTGGGCCAGCCTGCCCTGACAGCCCTGGCCTTCAGTGCTGCTGTGCTATCAATAGAAGTAGCCATAAAAATAATTGGGAAAATGAAGCAGTGTACTGCAATAAGCCACGTTCCCTTTGTTACACTGGTTGAACAGAGCAGATTCCTGTAGGTTACTGCTGCCGCCTGTCACCTCTTTCCGATTTCTCTCCTCCCCTGAGCGTCATGACTCAATCTATATCCTTCCTGTCACTTGTTATTTTCCGCAGTGATTTTACTTTCAACTTCAGGGAAACAACTGCATGTTTAATGTTTGATTTCACTGGTTCACATTTTAGCATGAAGTGGTGAAGGACTGTAAAATGTACTTTATTAAGTGGTTGGTTACAAAGTGACGGTCTGAGTGATGAGTGCAGCTAAGATGAATTCAATAAGTGATGAGTTTAACGCTCGATATTGATTACTGCTTATGAAACATTACGAAATTGATTATTCGCAGTAATACAGAGCCCCAGTGTTCCGCGGATTAGCTTGTTAGCGCATAACTGATGTTCCTGGCACAGTCTGTCCAGGTTTATGAATAAATGAACTTTCAATTAAGAGCAATATTTTACATGTTCTCCCGCTTCAAATGAAGGAGTTTTGGTTATCGCTGGAACTACTAATTACTTTAACACTCACTTAACCTGTCAGTTGTTTTCTAGATGCTATGTGCTTGTCCTGCCCTGCAAACGATTCAGAGTTGAAAATATTCTCTGTATTCCACTTCTTTACAAAAGAATTGTTTGGTGTTGTTGATGGGGGGGGGAATTGCAATCAGCTCATTTTTCGGATTTTCTGTGGAAGAAGTGTGAGCAGCTGTTGGCCAAGGAGCAAAACTGTGAAAAATAAACAAAGGTAAATAAACACATCTTTCATAAGGCATGCTGTTCGTATTAATTCTGTCTGAAATGAAATTTTGAATGGGATTTATTTCTTAAAGATTGCAGCAGGACTTACAGCCTTTACTTATGTGACTTGATCAGGACTTGCCTGTCTTGACTCGGGACACGACTTGGGAATTGACTCGGAACTTGAGCGTGAAGACTTTGAGAATTTCTTGAGTCTTAGGTCAAGTTGGCTCCACCTCTGAAACATCCAGAGACAACCTCCTCAGTGTGTACTTTAGTTTGTCTTTATAACAAACAACAACAGGGCTGAAATATAATAAACCCAAACCACCATCATAACACTTCGTAATATTTCTCATGCAGATTACAGACATTTCCATTACCAAGTAAGCCAGTTTCCAACAAATGGGATCAAAACTTTTTTTATATATATTTTTATGATATTTCTATTCAAGTTAATGTAAATAATAACTAACACACCACTCTCCAGATATTTTTAGCAAATAGGAATGCCGTCAATATTCTATTTACAGTACTCTTGTTACAGGATCGTATCTGAAATTTTAAACACAATGCAAAAACAGCTTATTCCTGGCTTTACTACAAATAGACATCTTGTTGTAGGGGCTTCAAAAAGTAACTGAATAGAAAATATTGCCTATTTGATGTCTGCAGCTTGCAAAATAAACAGGATATTATAATCCGTGCGTGTTCCCACACACCATAAATTGAGAAGCACCGCGGGGTTGATTCAAATCGTCATCCTTGCTAGCGGTAGCATATGTCTCTGTGATAATGAAGCTCTAGAGAGTGTTGTCCATGGCACCGATAACATTAGAAGAAGTAGGTTTAGCCAGGATGTGAAGCTACGGTGTTGATTATACTCAAGATGCTGACTGTGCATACATACACTGATGTGTAATGTATAAAGCATCAGGGCAAATCACGAGTGCATTTCTTTGGAAGTATTAAAATTGTAAGAAACCGATGGACTCCCTCCAATATCATGGAATTTCCTAATGGCACTGGACACGCAGTCACAACGTATCTTGCATGGCTCAGCTGAGGACTCTCAGCCTGTAAATGTTTCAGTGAAGAGAGAAAAATTACAGTATCCAGCGTCTATATGGTCCTCAGTGGTTCACAGTAAGGCCTGGATGTCTTCATGTCGAAGGACTTTGTAGGTAAGCCAGTAAAGGACATTAAACATGAGGAAACTCATTGGGAAAACAGCTCGGGAGATGGTATCAATCCTTTTCGCCCGATCCACAAAACGCCTGCGTATGTCATAGAAACCTAAACCAGGAGGTAAATCGGCAAATACTGGCGTCGCATCCATTTCCTGTGCAATTCCAGCTGAAAGTGAAAGTCCATAAGTCTGGAAGAGTAGACCTTGTTGTGCCAGCTCCTCCTCCTAGAAGAGAAAGAAAAGGCACAGAATAAAAAAAAAATCTCTCATTGACAGTCAGAGCTTGACTGGTTTGTGTTGTGAAGCCAGTGACTCGCTGGTGTTTGAACAAGGCAGAGGTACATACCCTGGCGCAGGCACTGCACTGCTGGGCTACACCCCCATGAGGAGCATTGTTGCCTGACATGTTGTTTCCTTTCGCCTTACTCTCACCACTTCCCTGCTGATGGGTATTTAAAAAAAAAAAGAAAAAAAAGTAGGACTTCCATGTAATCATCAAACAGGCTGCATTTATCACACAGCTTGCAGCGACATCTCCACTCAGCCGCTGTTTCTTTTTCTTTTACATTATCAAAGAGTCATTGTCAAAGAACGCAGAGCTGACATTAATGTTAAGTGAGACAGCTTGAAACGAAGTAGGAGCAAATTTCCGTGTCATTGCATAATCCCAGCAAATGAATAAATACAAAAGATTCATGCAGATGTTTTGTGCGTAGTATAAATATTAAAAGGTTTTTATGAATCCTGCGGCTGCTGTCACACTGTTTCCTTCAAGAAATATTTTAAACTTAAAGGTGCTTTGGCCTACTTTGTCTTTCCTAGCTTTCCCCAAGCCAGGAGTGGAATAAGGTGATGGCTTAAATTAATTACAGGTCAATGCTGTCTACATTTCCAGGCTGGAGAGCAACATGCAGCTGAGTTGGGGAGCTCGTGCATAGCTGGGCAAAGGCAATAGCAGGTGACAGCCGCCTGAGGGGCTGAGTGGGTGGGTTGCACTCACAGCTCTCTGCCGCTGTTGCTCTTTCAGCTTCTTCCTGAGTCTGAAGAATTCCTTGTGCTGGCGTGAAACAAAATTAACGGCTGCGTACTCCAATAGTGCGGCAAACACGAAAAGAAGGCAAACAGCCATCCAGATGTCTATGGCTTTCACGTAGGACACCTGAAAAACCATCAAGACACAAACGCCTTGTCCAGAATCACATCACTATGCCAGAACATTTACTCTGGGTTTTGTTGTGTTTAAGCTTGTGTACTGTACCTGTACCTGGGTACAGCTTCTTTTTCTTCTTTCATTCTTTACATGTTTACATTTGATGCTATTTCAGCTTCTTTGCTGGCGTTGTTTTTCCAAATATAGCTTCCACAAAACCAAAAGCAACCACACTTGACTTCTGAGTCAAAAATAGACTGTAGATAAATATTTGAAGGCCCGGCGAAACACAAGTTAGAATGTGTTGGTTTCCACATATTAACGTGTAAAAATCCCACAGCGAGGAAGGGACTTGATATTGACTTACATGAACCCGTACAAGTGTGTGACCCAAGGTGCAAAATGTGTCTCTCTGCTAATGAATGTGGCTAAACACTTGATCCATCGGTACCCTCAGACTTTGGAGAAGTTGAAATAGCAAAAGGATTCACTTTGCGTGACGCTTTAAACAATTTATCAACTGTTGATCAGCCCCGCAGTGCATCTCATGATAGATGAAGGAGGGACCTAAAAATTTGAGAAACCTTTTTCGTTGAATGCAGAAGTGGCACACGCCCCTGAAGAAGGATGAGTTTGAATAGTTTTGGGGTTTTTTTTACAAGAGGAGAAAAACAGTGCTACTTTTTTTGGACATTAATTATGTTTTTATGATTGAGCGATGGACACAGAGAGTCGGGATTAAAACTGGGAACATATATTTTATAACTTCACCGGGCCTTTAAATTTTAGGGACCAATTTTTCCTTCCAAAAACCGTCCTTGAATTTTTAATAAAAATGACATTTTCTACCGTTAAGTGTCAAAAAGTCCCACCTTTGGGAGGGAGGCCCTGGAGCCTGAGCTCTGCGTGGTCATGGTGAGCACTGTAGTGATGCCCAGGCCTACTCTGGCTGGAGCGGCATCCATGTTGATCCAGAAGGAAACCCAGGACAGGATGACAGTGAGCAGGCTCGGGATGTACATCTGGATTAAGTAGTAGCCCATTTGTCGCTCCAGGTAGAATTTAACCTCAATGCAAGTGAATTTACCTAACACAGGAGGAGATACAGGTACAAACTAACAGTCTCATTAGAAGTTGACTGACAGTGTCCATCAAGGATGATGAGGTCAGGTCTGGCACGTCACGTACCTGTGTTGTAGTGCTTGGTGCAGTAGCCGAGGCCTTTGTCCTCTTTGAGCACGAACTGGGGGAGCGTCAGATCATCAGCCACCTGCACAGCACCCACATCCAGCCATTCAAAAATAAGATCATTCATAGTGTAGCCAACTAGAAGAGAGACACGGGGAAAGGTGTTTCATATGGAGTTAGTTTCCTGACTAAATCTAAATGTAATGTATTAAAGCCTGCCTTGAAAGATTCACTCACAACTTTCAAGCTGCATTATACACGTCTGGCTGTCCATGGGGAAGTTTTTTAGATCCATGGGGCAAGAAAGGGTGAGTGTAAGCCTGGAAAAGAGATGGGAAAATATGCAGGGAGATAAATGTCTCTATCTCTAGGATGGCACGTTGTATACCCTCACACTCCAGAGGTAACCAGCGCCATCAAACCCAACCATCTCCTGTTCCGATGTCACTTTTCGTGCCCTTTAATGAGCTGCGCCTCGACACTCCTGTCACCTGTCCTCTTCCTATTCTTTCTGCCCACTGCTCCTCAAACAAACCACACAAAGGGCCGACAGGTGCTGACTGACAAGATGTCAGCTTTTATAATGGGCTTGATATAGAACAGGCTGCACCACCATTGGTAAAAATGGCACAGTACATCTGCCCTCCCTCCACAACACAGTTTGAGATTTAAAAAAAGAAGACACTCTAGTCCTCAGAACATTCATTTGACTGATGTCTTCGTGATCACTTTCATCATAATTGTTAATAGAGCTTTAAACAGCGATTCCCCTCTCTTATGCTCTAATTATACCTCCTCACATTACGCTACAGTTCACTACTGCTTTAGTGCCACTTTACTGACTTGATTTCATTTTAGCCTGCAGTTATTATTTAGCATGAACTTGTTCACAGTGTGAGCTGGACAACACAATTACAACTGAACTGAACTGGAGTGAAAAAAAAAAAACCCATCCAGTTGGAGTTGAGAGTTTTCTACTGATATTCAGATATCCGTTTGACAAACAGAGGATCTGTAATGTTTGACTGAGGGGTCCATTGATGCCCTGATCACCTGATGCTGTAGAGGACATTTCCATTCTGGAATATCCGCAGCAGTTTGTTGTCTGTTGTCACTTCGTGGAAATTTGCCCCTTTTTCATTGGCAAAGAACAGGTCAGGCTTCCAAATAGAGTCCAGCATCGAGGGGTCCAGGTCCAGAGAGTCGTCTGGGTACTCCTTATACGCTAGTCGAGGGTCATTCCATTGCTGCCGCAAAAACACATTGAGCCGATAGTCCTGCAGTCACAATTAGAATTATACAGGTTATATTTGCAAATTAGATCGTGTAAGCGCGCCAAACATATTCAACACCATATTTTCCAGTAAAAAGGAAAGACGTGTTTCTTTTAGTGACAGAGATTATTCAGCACGCAGAGTAAACCCTTGTCAGTCTACTAATAAAGCTAAAGATCCCTGCTGCCAGATGCTAGAGGTCAGCAATTACATGGGGAATAAGTGAAATGCTACGATTATATTCATAGCAACATTTTTGAATTGTTGCCTCGGGGTTAAAAATATGAATTTAAATGAAAAATAAAACCTCGTCTGTTTTCATATCAGTGACACTTCAGCGTTTTTGTACCGTGTGCTAATGTTTCTTTGTCTCTTACAGTGGCACTAAATCAAAGCTTGCTCCTGCAGCACATCTGCGTCATCCAGGCTGCAGGGCATCTCTACAAGTGCATACAGTCGCAGATGTAGCATATAGGGTCTCACAATCAGTCATCGAAAAGAAAAACAGGATTTCTCTGCGTCTTGGTATCCATCATGTTGATGAACCCTGTGGAAGGGCTGAGAGAACGTGAAGGGAAATGAGTCATGAGCAAGAATCTAATGAACCTGCAAATTCTAACAGCCAACCACAGAGAGTACTGTGAAAACGCTCACAAATGTTCATCATCTGGAGGACAGACAACTCCACTTCCAATTACAGTCATTAAAATTTGATGGCTCCTCCTTTTAGGTATTTAGAAAATGCATGAGCCTCACTAACACTAAACTTGAATTAAAAAAAAATCTCTTCATGGGCTTCATGAATAAACGAGAGTCTCTTATTTGAGTCATGGAAGGTTTCAATCCCAACGAGGCAATTAAAGCAGCATTAAATGTAGAAAAGGGTGTCTATGATAATACAAATCTGTAGGTATTGTCCTCCGTGACATCATGAGACTAATGTGAAAGGCTGTTACTGTTCTAGCTTCACCTGATACATTTGAGGGGTTTTGAAATGATTCATGGGAGAGCAAGAAGAGTGGCTCTCATGCAAAAGTCGGTTTCATGAACCTCCGTAATCTTTGATTTTTGGTGACATTGAATCTTTTATTGAATTTAAAATACGTTAGATGATAAAGACTGTGACCCCAACTACAAGCTGCTGTTTGTAAGATGTCCAAAGCCAAACATATTCAAAATCCTATAAAAATGTGTTGCTTAAAAAAAAAAAAAAAAAAGTCGTATTATTAAGACAACTTAGTTGACTTGCACCACTCTTTGAAATAGAGTAAAACCTCATCTTCCTCTGATCCTGAAAAACATTCCATCTATGCATCAATCAATTCATGATCTATGCTGCTTATCTTGTGCAGGGTCACAGGGGCTGGAGCCAAACCCAGGTGATACTGGGAGAGAGGCAGCGTAGCCCCGTGACGACTGGACACGTCGCCAGTCATCACAGGGCTTCTACTAATAACTGATCTTAAAGTAATAATGGGGTGTTTTGGCCCGAAGCTTGAACTGAATTGCTTTTATATATGATTCTGAAAATTTTATGGCACAGTGGACTTGAGGTCCACACAGTAAACATAAAAGGTCCAAAAATATCATTTGATACACAACAACAAGATGACAAACTGCTTCTTATAGGCAGTGTCACCTGAATCATTTCATCTATTACAATCAGATTAAAGAGGATGATGAAGTGACTTCTCACCATGGTGGTTTCAGTGATGGATCCGAAGCTGTTGATGAAGATGTTACAGGTGACGTTGACGGGAGGCCCTGGCAGAAGCACCACACACCACAGACACGTTAGTCGATTAAATACCACTGTGGATGATTTCTGAATTCAAACAGGTTAAACAGAGTGTTACCGCCAAATAACTCCAGCCTGTTCCCTTCATAATGCACCACGCTGTGTCTAGATAAACAGACTCATCCAGGACAACCAGCAGGAAATTGGGTTGTCATTTCCAGTACGCTCCCATTAGTTTAGTCCATCTGTCGACCACTGAAACCCTGAATATTTCAGTGACTCAACTCCTAAGAGGCAATAATTTATTGATTCTCCTTTAGTTACATTAGTATATTTATAGATAATCAGCTGGGATTTAGCCAGCATGCACTGACAACAGTGTGGAGCAAGGTATGAAATGTGGTATGAAATATAGATGAAATTCAACCCCAGAGACTTGAGGGGGAAGAACGTCAGAGAGAATCTGCTGGCTTCATTCACAGCTAGAGATCAAGAGTGGACATAAATAGGCCTGTGGGGTAATATACACGGGCTACTGCACATCATCTCTGACTAAAGAAATCTGAAAGAAGTGTAAAAATATCCTAACCTAAGGCTGTGGGTCAGCAGAGAAACAGTAATGATAAAAAATAAAAATAAAACCAAGACTCTTGCGCGAAATTATCGCAGCCCGCAGCAGCTCTCACATCCGACCCATCTGTGATAGATTTGTGCTTCTTCACTGCTTTCATTATCACCCAGCACTCCTTCTCACACCTGTCCTGACAGAAGAGCGTCTCCCACTGCACGCTATTTTACCTTTGAAGTTTGGTCTGATGCGAGCATCATAGCCAGATGTGCGTCCCATCAGTTTGTCCAGAAAGTCAGATGGAGAGGGGGGCTTGGCTGCCCCGCCGGGCAACTTCATCTCCTTACAGAGCACAGACCTGCCAGGTGACCAGAAAACCAGCTATGGATGTGCTGATATTCCACTTTTCTTTCTTCCTTAAATTCAGAGCTACATATACTGACACAGCACATTAAAAAGAACTGAACGGGAATTTGTAATAAAGATCGACAAGATTTCATTTGACTCTTCTCGTTCTGGAATCACACGCGTTGCCCCCTGCATACTACATCTAAATATCTTAACATCATTGAATATTTGTGGCTTTACACCTCAGCATGTCAATACTCTGTTTTTTGTTTGCTAGTCCTACATCACTTTGACATGATTGAATAATAGATATTCAATTACTGTATAAAATACTGAATACAATATTTTTCAGACTTCAAAAAAAATCAGCCATGTCTTATCAGTAATCACACGCTGTCATGTTGTCGTGTCAGACATGCACTCTCAGCATCACATCACAAGAAAAGCGCTTCTCCTTGGATATCTGCTCAAATAAATCCAGGATGTGATGGAACAAGATGGAATAATGCAATTTAAGATTTCTTACAGTACCTGCCTTGCAGAGAAATGACAGCAGAAGCCCACACCATACACAGGAGGTGCAGTTGCATAGTTGGTAGAAACAACAAATTATCAGACCGGCAGAGAGGAAAGTCAGTGAAAAAGGAAAAAAAGAAAATGTAGAGATGCTGAGAACTTGTTCCTCCAGACAGGCTTCAGTCTTCTGGACTCGGCAGAGCCTCCCTCCCTCTCTGCAGGTGTAAAGTACAGGAAGCTGCTGCTGTATAATTCAAAATCCAAGGGAAGTTTTTTTTTCTTTTTTCTGCCCGCGTTTGTGTGGATGACTTCAAGCTTTATCTCTTTTTTATGGCCATATGCATGCTCAAGGAACTCCTGCAAGAATATTTAAAGAGACAGCACCATTTTCATAGATTGGACCCTTGTTGCTCTCTATGAATAATCAATTAGCAGAATTTGAAATTTTGACACATTTTTTTTCATCCCATGCTGTCAACAAATAAAACTATTAAGATCAATATGAATATTAGAATATATTTTAAAAGAAAATTACAGCCTTAATATTTTACCAGGATCAGTCTGAATTTATTAATTTAAAAAGCAATGTTAAATGAATTGCAATCTTCTATACCGAATATAAAATAATAGAAGCATTAAATGCAATCACATTTTTGTGTGTGAAAAGTAGAGAAAAATATACAACTTAGCAAGACTGCTGTTGCATTCAAAATTGAAATCAAATTAAGATCCAGTTAATTAAAAGTGACAGATTTAGATCTTGAGGATTTCATGTTCAAAAAAAATTGCCAGAAATATTGAAATGGAAATAAATGAGGAAGCTCCTGTTTATTGCTCCATAGCAAGAAAGAGAGAGGGTGGGGGGGGGGGGGGGGACTTCAGCCATTTAGTCATGTAAAATTAATATGACAGAAAGGGACAGGCCGTTATGGCTGCACATGTTTGCCTCCCACTTGAAAGGCCGTTCCTCACTTCGCTCTGGAGCCCACAGTGTCAAACAGGATAAGAAATGTGAGGGTACAAAACATGAAGGCATTACTAATAACAAGAAACGCATCGCAGGAAAAAACACAATGTTTCTGCATGCTTGAGCATTTTCACCCGCAGACAGGATAAGTAGGCCAAACTTCCTTTTAATGTTGTTTTTGTTGAGCACAGTGGATCTGCTTAATTAGATTCTGACTTCTACACACTGCTGAATGGTGTCCTTTATACACGCCGGCCTCTTTTCATTTAAACTGAAAGCACGTGCTTTATAACGAAGTTCTGTGTCACCTACACTCGTGTGTGCAATGGCGATAAATCTTCCAAGCGCATGTTGATAAAATGTTTCATGACGGATGATCTCAAGCTGACAGAATTTAACAGCCATTTAATAATCACAGCTCAGAATGCGGGGCTACTTGTTGGTCATTAGCGCTGTTAACAACACGTAGAAGGATGGGATCACTCCAATTTAAAAATAACTTTTATTTCAGCTTTTCCCACAATTTGCTCTGTCCACACACGGGGAAACTATTAAGCATTGTGAACATTATTGGCCTGGTGCGGTACGGCACGCAGACGTTCTCACTTTGACCATGATTTTAACAATCATGAGCAGAAGGAGGTCTGGTGGTAGCAGGGAGATGAGACTTTACTTTCTCCTGAATAGAACTGAACAAAAACAGGTGCAGCACATATAAATTCCAAATATGAAAATATATCAGCGACATGACATAAATTACATTGATTCTCCCATTCGTATCCATGATCAAGTGTCTTATTGTGTGGCAATGACTGCCAGAGTCCCCGTAAAGCCCCACCCCCAGGATGAGCACGTGCCTTCAGCAACTTAGTCCTCGTGGATGTTGAACAGCTTGGCCACTTCATTCAGATCTGCATGTTCCTCACCATCCTTGATGATCTACAAAGAAAAGACATAAATTAACAATTAAAAAACCGTGTAGTGGAGGGCAGACTGGGGGGTTTTCAATGGCTGTTTCCTACGTGGCGCCCAGATGAGGATTGTTGAACTAATTTGTATGAATGAGACAGCAACACGCCCCACAAAGGCATCTTCAAGATTTGCTTTTGATCACTCAAAGAAGCGCCCAATATTTTTCAAACAAAATAACACGGCTCACCTTTCTTGCAACAGGCATTCTGTTGAATACATTCCACAGGATAATGCCCACCACCACTTTGTCTCTTAGGTAGAAAATGACCCCTTTGCCGTAGTCGTCATTGTGCGGCACTGCAGGGGCGAGTGTTGAAGAGGCTACTGGGCTACTGGCCACTTCTTCAGTTTCACTTTCTGAGCGGATTCCAGTTCCTGCAGCACATTCAATTGATGAGACTCAATCTGACCCGTGTGGCTCAAACTAAAATGATTCCTTTTGCTTTAAATGATTCAGTTTTTTTTTTTTTTTTTAAACTAGCTCAAACACTCCTACCGGATTTCTCAGTAGCAGCTTTAGGTGTATCCTTGTCAGTGGCTTTGGCAAACACTCCCACTGTGGGCAGGCTGCTGTCCACGATTCCAATGGCCTCATAGCCTACATCAGGACCCAGGTCACTCCTGTGAGATGAGATGATTACAAGATGTCATTATGGATCGTAAGACAATGACAGGCCCTTTCAAACCTGCATTCAATCAACACCAAAAGTATAAATAACCAAAAACATCTGTGCATTTCAGTTAAAATCTTTATTTTGCTCAGGTTCATCTGTGGGGAGGCAACTGCTAGCGTACCTACAAACACACTATTACGTAAAACAAACAGGGCTGCGAGGGGACTAGTTAAAAACGTAGCTGTGAACTCCAGTGACATCCCCCACTGCCACCTGATGAGTTCCAAGCTGGCTGGTGACCTGGAGTAACGTACAGATTTACTGTCTGCAGTAATTCGCCTCAGTGAGCCTGTAGACCGGATCTGGCATCATTCACAACAAGCCAGACCGGTGCTTCATGAATGCCGGGGCTCCTCTGCACAGCACCGGCACGACTCCACGCCCATGTTTTTGCTGTTCCATTGGGCAGACGTGTTCACATATCCATGTTAAAACTGTTCATGATAAGACTTGCAGCAGGCTCAGAGTAGTAGTTAAAAAAAAAGTGGCAGCATGCACAAGCATAAATTTAAACTTCAGATGTATGTTTGGGGTTTGGACTTTAATTGTGGGATAAAAGAAATTGTACAATCTTTTTGCAAAATGTCTTTTCCATCCTGCACAATAACCTGGCATTCATCAATCTATGATCACACACTCTGTGTGCAGTGACGAACTCTTTCTTTCCTGGGGGGGGGGGCAATGACCTCATGTTGTCAGCAGTGTGTCATATTTCACCAGCTGCTAACAACATGCCGTCTCAGAATTCATCGGCGTACCGAGCACCACTTTCCTTATAGTACTTGGTTTTGTAAACTCTCTCAATATCTGGCAAGATCCTCCTGTGATCATATCAGTAAAAGTTCTAGCAGATTCAGTGCATGTGCTAGGAGAAAATGGCTCGCCTGCTTGTCATACCCCTGAGCCCTCTGTTGGCGATTTCTCTGAAGGCATTTCAACTACTTTAGAACTTAATGGTATTAGTGGCTTCAAAGCAATCAGGCATGTTCGCCTGACTTCTAAAAAGGAATGAACTGGGAGTTATTTGCTGAATTGTAAAAGTGCTGCCCCCAGTTATTTAAATCTATTCAATACTGATTGCTGTAATCAAAAATTCAGTTACTTGGCATTACTGGCACTTTCGAATGGTTTCGTGGCTTGCAGCTATGACAGTCATCTGGAGAATCTGAACATGTGACCTATGAAAAACCTTGACCTAGAATAACTAGCAGGAAATAGTGCGTGGTCAGATACCCACCAGAACATGGACTGATGCCAGTAGGGTTTGCTGGCTCCGGTCATGTTCTCTCCCGCTAGTCTTCCACTCACAACAGCATGGTCGTGGTGTTCCACTCGCCTGCGGCCCAGTCTGATGTCATAGAAACATGCAGCATCTCCTGCCTGCATCACAACAGAAGGCACAGAGACTATGTAGTATAGACTTCCCACGCGTTATCAGCTTCAGTGTGCGTCGTTGTAGTTGAACTACAGGATGATTTTAAACAAACACGGCTGAATAAGCAGATGTTGCTGCTGTCGGAGCAGAATTGTCTATGTTCCAGCATAGATATGCCTCCCATTTCAGTACCACCATATACTGTACGTACTAACTTACCACCCAAATATTGGACCTGGCTTGCAGCTCCGCATTGACCCGATAACCACCAAAGTCAGAGTCCACCTCAAGACCTGCTGACTTGGCAAGATCCACGTTGGGCTCCAGGCCAACAGCTGCAACAATGTGATCAGTTTTCATCTACAAACGGAAGCACAGGATAATTGGTTATGAATAAGAATATTCTTTTCCTGAACCACACTGAGTGTGTCTACACCTACCAATCGACCGTCCTTCAGCTTGATTTCTAGTCGATCATCTTTGTAGGTGACAGATTTCACCAAAGCTTCAGAAACCACTTTTACACCCTCTGGAAAAAGAAATATTGAATCTTTTTAAAGATGAGGTCAAAACCTATTTTTTGAGGCAACCAGATGAGAGGTGGAGTTCAGTTGGAGCTACTAACAAAACCATATTAACCTCTCTTGACTTTTTCTGTCGTCCAGTTGCTAAGATACTCAGGTAGCACTTTCCCCATGTTGCCCTTCTCAGGGAACATCTGTATCACCTCCAGACTAGACTCATTTGCTGCACAAAAAAAAGAGATAGGTAAGTAAACACATACATACATGAAAAAAAAGCCAGCAGAATTGTTCTAAATATCAGTGTTGCCACTTTCTTGGTCGGCAGTCTTACATCTCCTGCCGAGGGCACAGGCCAACTCGCTGCCCAAGAAGCCACCTCCCACGATCGTGATGGACTGAATGTTTCTGGAGACTTTATCCAAGGATTTGAAGTCCTCAATCTGTGATGGGAAATAAAATGTACCAAATTTCCTCAAATAATTGTCAGTGATAAGTTAAAAAGTGGAATCTCATAGTGACTGGGGGTTTGGCCACAGACTGGCTGGGGGGGGGGGGGGGGCAATGAATAAATAAATGAGAGAGAGAGAGAGCGAGAGAGAGCGAGAGAGGTAATTAAAATCAGACTTCCAGCCCTCCTTTCAAGCTGCTCTCAATCCTGAGGGTCAGCACACACTCATCTCTCACTGGGTGCCAGTGCCCTCTCATGCTCTCATCTTGTTGTGGTTGGTTCAAAAAACAGGAGCAGATCAGAAAACAGAAAACAAGGAGATTCCACTCTGAAATATGAGCGATTTACTTAATACACAGACTTAGATGTGAAGACCTTTCTCAAAGAGAAGCCTGACAGCATGAAGCTGAGATAAGTAAAGACCCAGGCCACCGTTTGAGAGATACAGTATATATGTCACAAAGAGTAACATCATGAGAAAATGTAAACAAACAGTAGCAGCTGCTGCCCTCTGGTGACTAAACACTGACCTTGCGGAATAAAGTGGTCCTCTTCATCACCTCCTCTCCTGCCCTCTCAATGACTTGAAGATTTCTTGGAACTCCCCCTGAAGAACAGTAAGAATTAGCTTGATCCCGGTTTAATCAGCAGGCTGTACAACGACTGCACATTGAAGTGTCTCACCTGTCGCAATCAAACACTTGTCGTATGCAATCTCAGTCTCGTCATCCAACTTCACCTTGTTTCCTCTCACGTCCATGTGAACCACCTACGGTTAATCGAAACATGGTGGTCCATAATTACATTGAAGTATTCAAGTAATAAATGCAAAACTATCAAAGAATTTCACATTCTGTGTCAATAACTGAGTGAATTGCTTCCATGTTCAAAAATTAAGTCAGCATTAAAAAAAAAAAAAAAAAAAAAAGACAATAAACTGACCTTTTTGCCAGTGAGAACAGCTACTCCCCCATTTCCTGCACTGCCCAATTCTTCAGCACTAATGTAGAATGATGGGGGCTGGAAATAGACGCTGTGGAAAAATACAAGAGAATAAAAATCACTGAGCATAATTGTCATAAATATAAAGAGATAATCACAACATGTGACGAAATGTGTTGAGAAGGATAATAAAAAAAAAAAGACGCACAACAGGAGAAACTGAAACGCACCTTCTTTCCTTCCCGTTCCACTGTTTGAAGCGAAGTGTTTCTGTCACGCTGGGGTCATCAGAGAACCACAGCTCCTTGGACAGCGGCGGTCGCATGTATGGAAGATCTGGCTCATCTGTCACAATCAATACCTGTAGGAACATTTAAAACATGAGCCATTAAGTCACAGCTACAGTACCTGTAGAAAAACTCATATTTAGCTGCGAATCCTAGGACTAACTTGGTGGATTATTAACTGAGAAACTACCACCAGCTTGTGGGAACAGAAGTCTGACTGACCTTGGCACCAGGGTCTCTGGCTCGAATAGACCGGGCAGCAGCAAACGAGGCTGTACCGCCGCCGATGAGGAGGTAGGGGACGTGTGAAGGGACCTTGAGTGAAGCTGGTGCAAGGTCCACTCCTGGAAATGGTGCAGGAGAGTGACAGCAGGAATGAGAGAGAGAGAGAGAGAGAGAGAGAGAGAGAGAGATGCAAAAGCAAGAGAGGGAGAGGGACACAGTCAGTTCATGATCATAGATGGCTTACAGCTTAGCAGTGCCACCAACACAAATACACCTGAAAGGTATCGGAGTGAAATGAACCTGGTAAATAAGAAGAAATAAAAGTTCAAGTGAGGGTTTAACCTTTAATATTACAAGAAAGCTGTGAAAAGACAGGGAGGGTGGATGCTGCAATGAGAAAAATGTTAACAAAAAAAAAAAAGAAAATAGGATTATCAAAGTGAAAAACCAGGTCAGTGTCTGCCCTCTACCATGCTCCAACTATAATCTTACCACTCTCTGTCACAACTTCAGGCTGAGGCTCAGACGGTTCTGCTGCGGGGCTTTCTGCTGCTGCAGGTTCTGCTATTATAACCGCATTGTTAGCCAGTTAAGACACAGTTAACCCTCAGATGTAGATCACAGGTACCATGCACAGTCCTTACCACTCTCCACAACAGATGCAAGGGGTGGCTCTATAAGTTCAGCCGGGGGTGGTTCTGTAAGTTCAGCTGGGGGTGGTTCTGTAAGTTCAGCTTGGGCTGGTTCTGTAAGTTCAGCTTGGGCTGGTTCTGTAAGTTCAGCCGGGGGTGGTTCTGTAAGTTCAGCCGGGGATGGTTCTGTAAGTTCAGCCGGGGGTGGTTCTGTAAGTTCAGCCGGGGATGGTTCTGTAAGTTCAGCCGGGGGTGGTTCTGTTAGTTCAGCCGGGGCTGGCTCAGATGGGGCTGAGGTTTCTGGCAGTATAGTGGCATAATTACATCTCTGATGAGCGGTACAGCTGAATTGTTAATTTCATCTTTGACAGTCTGAGATTGGGGGAGCTGAAAAGCAGCTAAACCTTCAGCTAAAGTCCAACATATCCTGTGTCATAACAATGTCAGATCAGAGCATCCCTTTTTTTCAAATCTTACCCTCCTCCACTACAGATGCAGAAGGTTGTTCTATGGCCTCCTCTGGACTTGCTTCTACCACAGGCTCCTCTGCTGTTAAGGTAATCCATAGTCTAGGTTTAGACTAAATGCTTTAGAAGATTATTAAAGGGGGAGACCATCAGGATCCATGCACCGTTTCAGGCTGACCCACATTTCACAGAGCATGCACAGCTAACAACTGGAAGCTGCTGCGTGTTTGACCTTACTGGATTTCACAAGCGCCTTTGTGTCTAAACACTTCCTGTTGACGTTAGAAACTTCTCTAAAAATGTTGCATTTATAGCACAGCAAGAATAAAAGTGCAGCTTCCAATTATAAACACATCCAGTATTTGCACATTGTAGGTAACGTTCGGGTGCAATCACAGGAGAAAGTTTCACCAAGTGAAAAGACACGTTCAAAGAGAGAGTGACAGGAGATGTAAACAAAGAACACCAGGGGCCGACGGGCTTTTGGAGAATGCAGAGATGACCACCAAACGCTATATTTCAGGATAAAGTGAGCAGTTAACAGTGGAAAATACACAGTAGGTGAGTGTGTGAAATTCCAAAGGTCACAGTGAAACTGCAAATGGTTAATTAACATGGTTAGAGGACATACACAAAATGAAATGCTTCAAGGGCTGGGCAATATACATCAATATATAGTATACCGAATATCATCAGAGTGTTGTGAATACATTTTCTACGGGCAAGAGTTGTGATATCCAGTGCCTAAATCAGCACTGAAAATCAATAGCACATCAGATTTCTCACAAAATTATTTCTGAAATGTCAGTTGAAAATTGCAGCTTTGATTCACTGTGTCACACCTGCAGAACCAACCTGATGAACACCAAGCTGATTACCTTACTGATGATTTTCAAAACCTCAAGACATATTTTGAAATACAAACAGTATAGACATATAAACGGATACTGCATATACATACATATTGAAAAGCGGGCTCCTGAATATGGTGATATTCATTTTTTGCCCATATCACCCAACCCCTGCATGCCTCAATAAACACAACAAGGTTTAAAAAAAAATTAAAACATGCACCAAGGGACAGAGTTCATGCAGCAACACTGTCTCAACAATAATCTACAGGAGAGGCTATAAAATATTAAGGGATCTCATGTATAAATTATCTCGTCATCAAAAATGGGTTTTACTGCTCCGAGACAATTAAGGATGGAGCATAAACTGGAGTTTAAAAAAGAATGGGGCTGCTTTTATGTTCCAACCAATAAAACCTGTTGGTGTTGTTATCGAAACCTCAGTTCCTATTAAAAATATTTTGTCTACAAATGTGTGATTGTACTAATTCTTTATCTAACACGCTTCTATTTTTTTTGCTCCATTCACTTTTTAGTTCAAAAGGAAATTTATACATGAGGTCAAATGTTTTACAGGCAACTACGTGTGTGGAAATGGAAGCAGACAACCTGGGGAGAGTTCAGTTGCCTCACTGGGGGCTGCTGCCTCTGTGGTTTCACTAGGGGGCGCTGCTTCAATCACCTCACTAGTGGGCTCTGGCTCAGTTGCCTCACTAGGGGGCGCTGCTTCCGTGGCTTCAGCGGGGGACTCAGGCTCTGTCGCTTCAGCGGAGGGGGCAACCTCCGTTGTTTCACTGAGAACCGCTACTTCAACATCAGTAGGCGGAGGACTCAACTCTTCTGGTGCAGGTGCAGCTTGAGGTTCTGACTCAGCTGACAAAGAAATGAACAAACGTCATCAGTCTTTAGCTAATTTTGTAGTACGGGATAATTCAGACAGTCTGCTGATGTGAAACAGATAAAAAAATACATTTGACCAGAAAATATTTGCTGATGCTAATCATTTGTAGCTTATGCACAAGCTCTTTGCTCGTGGTTATGAATATATCATGATTAAGTTGACAACCTATTTAAATTTTATCTCTGATGTTAACATAAAGGTCGTGTGTGAGAGGAAACATTAAAACAAAAAAACTTACCCTCTGTCTCGATGGATTCCACAGCTAAGAAAAAGGAAAGAATATCATCAAACACTGATTTGATTATGAATGAAATTCATCAAATTGGAATGCCATGGCACTGACATGAAAAGCTTTGGAATTTTTTTGGAATCAGGTCTACAGAGAACGGTTTCTCACTGAGATCAAGAAAGCTCACCGGGTGCTTCTAGACTGATGGTTGTGGCTGATGTCTGCTGTCTGGATGAGATTCCTCTGATACGTTCCTCATATCTACGTTGGTCTCCGGTAACAGTTTGGTACGCCTGTGAAAACAATCATCCAGTTTAACTATTGCTCAGTATACTTGCCCCAATTTGAGGTTGACTCAGCTTTCAGCCACGTTAACATGGTGACAAACTGACCACCACAACCACTGATTCAAAACTGTTCACTATTAATTTTCTTTTCATTTACTGATGCGAAAGAGATTGAGCTTACTCACATATAATCCTCCAGCAAGGGTGGCAGCTCCCACCAGAAGGAAATAGATCTTGTTCTGTGTGTCTCCCCCTGCAGGCCCAGTGGACATCTGTGCCACAGGTACACATGTTGGTATTCTGCCATTGATCAACCCTGAAAAACAGTTAAAAACATTTCCATTTTTCAGCTGGGTCAAAATATATAATCATCTTTTGAAATGGGATAACAGATCTGGCAATAAAGATGTACCGATCCACACTTTGTTCAATTCTGATCCGATTGTGACCTCTACAGATACTGATTCTAATTTAATCGACAAATCTACTATTTTTTCTAGAATATCTTAATTATTACTGTTGGCATTTATACTAAGGGTTAAATGATAAGATTGCAGTATATTATGCTGCACTTCTCATTGAAAGGGCAAATGAGTTTTAAAATAATCAAATTATTCCAGAGCAATTTATCTGAACTGCATACATGGACCTGTGATGCCATTCATGGTCCAGTACAGGCTATGGAGTGGAATACCGATCAATACGTGAGGCTGCACTGCCCCTCCAAAATCTGATCTGGGCCTAAAATCAGTCGATCTGTGAACAATGTTGGTATCAGCATGTAATTAGGATATTCCAATCAGACATACCATGTCTAAAAACACTCCAGAAAGAGTAGCCGTCCTTTATGAAAGCATGACATACGCAGAAAAGAGATGTTAAAGGGGATTCTACATTCAAAAAGTATTCAAAACGTTGTGGCTATTTCTGCATACGCTGCAGGTGGTATGTGTTTGCAGACAATGCTGACAAAAATCACAGCAAGCTCGATATCATCATACCCTCGTCTTCCATTGACTGCTTTATTGACTAAAAACAAAAACTCTTGGTTATGATCAGCTACTCTTGAGAATTACTTTACCCCACTGACTCTTAAAAAAACTGCCTTGCCTTACACATTTTCACCACAAAAATATTCCTGAATTTCTATCACTATGAGAAAATTCACATGTTCATAAAGTCTGTAAAATGTCTGTTTGCACACGGCAAATAAAACAAAACGTCTGAATACAAACTTACAACAGTATTATTTTCAACTCAGATTAATGACAAATTAGGTGCTTTGAGACAGTTTAAACATGTTCTAAGATAAATTAATGTGAAGTACGTTTTACCTGAGGTACATATACTTCAGTATTCAGGTATTAGAAAAGCAAATTTCGAAAGGTTTTCTATTTTTCAAAAACTTTGAAATTATGGTTTGCAAACTCCACACATTATCCAGGTGAGGCTGCTCCAGATGTACCTCTCCCATGCAGGTGAACGGGGGTGAAATATCCCCACGAATCCGAAATAAAGTAGAGTGAACATGACAAAAGCTGACAGGGTACATACCGTGGTGTAACACCTGTAATAACTCATCTACGTACCAGCACTGGGACCACGTATGAAAATGATAGCAATTGTCACAGTGTCACAAGTTCATTTATTCACTGCAGAATTCAGGTAGGAGGTGCTGTCTAGTTTTATGCTAGCTATCGAAATGTCAGTCAGTTTCTTGGTGCTATGGTGCCATTTGCTAATTCAGTTTAATAATAGTCAAAGGAAGGGCAAAATACTACACAAGCCCATTGCTCATCTTACTGAACTGACACTAATGTGATAAAATGCTACATGTGACGCTAATGTCTGCTTTAATTTAAGGTCAACTACCGAGACGACAGCAAGTTACATTAACAAGTTCCGTACCTGATCTCCTCACATTCTGCCGGCACACAGAAGATGAGGATCTAGCAAGAGGTGCGAGCCTGTTCCATGCAGTTCTACATTTCAGCATTGTGGCTTAGCTCCGCTGCTGTGGTTCTACCTGTACAAGCCGACCGATAGGACAGGAACGCTAATGCTAGCTAGCGTTAATGCAGTCCCGACTCAGCCAGCACACCGAAGCAGAACCGCGCTACTCAAGGCCACAGGTCATATGTTTCAGAGGAGTTCTGGGTAATTTTAAAGACTTCGGGCAGTAAGACCGCTCACCACTGCAACATTGAATGGACTCAAGATGGCGTCGCAGCTAATAACCTAGCTAGTGGTGACGTTCTGTTACAGTAACCGGGTATTCACTTTTTTTTCTTTCGTCCACTTACTTTCATTTTATAACGGCTGTAATTTAAGATCATATAACTACATAAGTATTATGAATGTAGAATCTGAGTTCAGTTCTGTCAGTTACTAATGCTGTTACACCAAGTGGAGGCTATTTCCACCTCTTTCCGTCAAGGCTCTCTGGTGTCAGCCGTTAACGTTGCTATAACGTGCTACCTGATTGGCTGGCGAGTGACTTTACCCTTGTTCTCACTCAATTGTGTTACACTTTGTTTGGATCCTTTGCGTCTTTACATTTCCCCCCGATGAAGCACCCTGTCGCCAGAGTGTGATGCCGCCCTCCACAGGCTTGTCTTGGACATGCAATCCGTTGGCATGGAGCAGATACCAGTAAAGGATAAACACATGTGAATGCACACATAATGTAACAAAACAAAACAGACTTTACACACACACACACACACACACACACACACACACACACACACACACACACACACACACATTTATGTGGAGTTATTTGTATTTTGACAAATTGAAAATATTATCCAGTGAGATCCAGTGACCAGAACAGTAAACAGGGGCTTATCATGTAGTCTTTGCTCATGCAGAATGAGGAGAGCTGAATGTGGGTGTGTTCATAGCGTAACAAGTCAAAATTACCATTTAGCTGCTCTCTTCCCTTCTCCAATATCGTGTGTTTAAACTTGATTATTCATACAAAGGAAGCAAATTATTCTTGCTGGGAACCATTTACATGTTGACAGTGAGAATATGTGTACTTCCCTTCAGAGAGGCAATCTGAGACAAAGCATCGAGGCTACATGATATGTGGGATGTCTTTGTTGTTGACAGAAAAACTGTTTAACATCTGTCAGGAGACCTTGTGAGGTGAATTTCTTTTATGGGATAATTTCACAGCAAATCTTAACTTGACTTGCTTTGTTGTTTTCATATATTCCACTTGAGCATGTGTGTTTCTGATGCATTTGATCAAGCGTTCCACAGAGAAGGTTGTGTTTCTGGTGCAGTTTTTCTAGACACATCACTAAATTATTTTTCTCTTTTGTCAACATTGGGAGAGAGGACATAAAATTCATGGACAGATCAGAGACTGGAGTGGGTAGTCTCACATCTAGAGTTCCTGCCACAGTATTAATTCTTCACTCAGATTTTTTTTTTTCCATAATGTAAGCAAGTTTTATAGAATGTAATTATCTGACAGGAGTAACCTGCCCCACAGACGCCAATGACCTGGAGACCTGGACTTTTAAGAAGGAAACAAATTCACACATTATCAACACCACAAACCAATAAGTCACACGCCTGTTTTCTTTAGAGCGTCTTGTCTCTTAAGACATAAATATTGAAGAGGTATCAGTTGTGGATTTTGAATGAAGTCCAGAAATCAAGAAAAGTCATTCAGTATTTCACGCATAAAAGTGTATTTTGCTTTTGACCCTTGCAGTTCAGTGGAAGTGTTGCAGTTTGTTTTTAGCTCAAATCAAAATTACTTAGTATACAGGTGGATGAAGGAGATGTGGATTAGATTAAAGAGGACTGGATGATGTGCGAGAGAGTTTATAAATTGACTTTTTTTGAAATGTTTTGTTGTTGTTTTTGTAGTTGGGGACTGTGGGGCATAATTAGCTAAATATACGTGGGTGACTCAAAATCAATTCCCGTGTGAAATGTCACTTGAAACCACTGAAAATAAGCAGTTTAACCCAACATCTACCTGCAAGTGCAGTGGCCCAGCGGGTTCAGATCAGCTGATTGGACCAGATCAGCTGATTGGACCAGATCAGCTGATTGGACCACCTCCTTGTTGCCATGAACTGACTGGCCTTTCTGTCAATGTAACTGCTATTTGAAGTCATGTTATTATTGAAACTATGTGTTACTTTGTGTAATCAGCTGCAAACAAGGATGAGATCAGCCAAAGATGAACACACTCCTGTCACTCTCATTTAAAACAAAAACAGAGTCATAATATGTTATTTTCATAAAAATATAAATGTCACTGGGCATTTTCATTAGCCGCTCAGGAAACATTACAGGGAGCGAGGCCGAGGTCTGTGACTTGTCACTTCTTGTTTTTAAGAAAACAATTTAAACAAAGTAGGCGCTCGACTGTTTGGTTTGCAGTACTGCGACTGCTTTTACTTCCAACAATACTTCTACTATTGCAGCACCATTATTAGTAAAACTTGTATTCTAACTAATACAACTAATCAATTTTATTTGGGTTTATTATTAGCGAGAACCAGTCCTACAAACCAGAGCATCTCTTGGCCATGTTGGTTTGTGTTGGTCCTCCAACATCAATCTGCATTTTTAATTACACAGTTACGTCAAAAGAGTTGATATTTGCAGAGGCTGCTTAAGGCCAAGAAGTTAAACAGTAACTTGAATGCAGAAAGATAATAAAAATACATTTAAATAATCTCTCCATTCCCCAGCCTGAATGTGTGAGAATTTACTTTTTCAAGGATATCTTAATATATTTGTTAAATTTAAGGTGGGAATCTCCCATTAGATAAAAGATATTTCACACCTTAAATTTGACCAGTAAATTTGTATTCACTCAGAGAGTCCTGTGACAGAAGCAAACAGAATCAAAAGGAATATTAGCCTTGCTGGGGGGAAAAAAACACCCTTGTTTAAGCTTCAAATATACCGCAGGTTAATATTCTGATCTTCTGCTGCAGATACGTCTGGTTTCTTTCTCATGAAAATTAAGATAAGATCTTGTAGCAGCATGGAGCTGGGCTAGTTTCTGCTTAATACAATGTCATCCTCAAACCTGTCAAACCTCATTACGTGTAGTATTTTGTCTTTTTTAACTCCTGCAAAGGGCAACAACAGCTCCATCCACTCGCCCAGAGCACTGGAGCACATAAACAAATGATCCTCTCTTTCTTGCTCCCTGACTGTGTGTGTGTATGTGTGTGTGTGTGTCTGTCTGTCTCTCTCTCTCTCTCTCTCTCTCTCTCTCTCTCGCTCTCTTCTCTGTCAGTGTGATCAATTTCTTGACTTCCTCCTTTTAGAGTGGCTGGGCTGAATACCAGAACACAGGATATGCTTTGCACCGCTCTCAGTTTCGCAGCAGCAGCAGCAACAGCAGCAGCAGCAACAGCAGCAGCAGCAGCGAGGACGACACGCTCTGCAGTCAAGATGAGTGCTGGGGATGTGGTCTGCTACGGCTGGCTCATTAAATCTCCCCCAGAGAAGAAGCTAAAGAGATTTGTGAGTATAGAAATACACACACACACACACACACACACACACACACACACACACACACACACACACACACACTAGATGCCATTTTACCAAAGGTGTAGGAATAGCAAGTTAGTGTTTACATGTGTGTGCGCGTGTCTGTTTGTGTTATGGTGTGGACTGAGCAGTTTAACACACATCATAGGCTTGTAGTTCTGTTAATCTGAGCTGTCATTCCTCCTTCCTCATTCCTTTAATAACAGTCTATTTTGTATTTTGGCTGGTGGAGTCACGTTGTAGTTATGACAACAACGTCTTATGACAATGGGACAACAGTAATATGTCACAAATTGTACATGCACCTCAGGCAGACATGGGAATGACTCCTGCAGCAAATATTTGCTTACATGAACAGCATATAGCCTTCACTGTTGTGCGGTTGTTGGGGGGTCATGTGATAATGTTAGGCTGGCCACTTGTTCCGTGTGTGTTTGTGTGTGTGTGTGTGTGTGTATGTGTGTATATGTGCATGTGTGCGCGTGCATTTGTGTGTGTGTGTTTTTGAGTTTGTGCGATGTGTGTGTTTATTGTGTAACATGGGAAGTAATGTCAGTGGTGGCCAGACACTTCAGTCATGAGCGGTGAGCAGAAATAGTCCAGCTATATGATGGCTGTTTGCACTTCCTCCTGTGAAAATGGAGGAGGAGCTTTTGTCAGAATGTGTGTGTGTGTGTATGTGCGTGTGTGTGTGTGTGTGTGTGTGTGTGTGTGTTTGTAATAGAAACTATTATGGAAATCCTGTTGATGCCAAGAGAACAAAGTGAGACAGTCGTGAGGGCAGGTATGCTATCTGTCTCATTCAAATGTCCGGCTCATCCCAATATGAAAATAAATGTCTGCATAACACGTGTACTGAGGTGTGGTGGTCACAAATGTGTGTGTTGTAGACCTTGGTTGCAGCTCCTTATTTTTCCTTTTGCACTTTGTTAAGTAACAGAAACATTAACAGAGTTAAGACCCGATCCTTTCTGACATACACTCTGTCACGTCATCTTCTTTCAACATCGCATTTCCACTTTCTGCCATGACAAACGTTCATTTAACGGCCATCTGCTGTGTCGAGTTACTCCGCTGTGTGTTGTGTGGTTGGCCCTCACTTACCAGAGTCTGTTTCTTGTGTCACTTGAAGATAATAGAGCGTTACAGTTTTTCACTTGTTCAGAGAAAAACAAATCCTCAAACAATTTGTAGAGAAAAGTCAGTACATGTCGAATAGTTAATATTCAGCATCATTGATTCTGCCATTTTTGGGGGTGGGGGGTTTAGGTATATTAGTACTGTTGGGCAATTAACAAAGGTCAGTCAAATTATTGACACTTTTTTTTGATGAAGTCATCAAAATGAAATGCATTTGGACTTTGTTAAGCATTTAGAATATTTCAGTTCAAAGAGATTTTTGTAAAAAAATGTGAAAAAAGGAATAGTCTAACTTTATTATTCCAGTTATTCAGAACACTTTCTTCTGTTCATGGCAGTCACAATTATCGGCTAATTACCACCTACGGATCATTTCAAGGCACAATTCGACAGTCAGTGACAACGTGTGCCTCTCGTTGTGTTTCAAGACTGCTGAGCATGTTCAATGATTTGTGGGGTCTTAAGTTCCAGCACTAGATGTAATACTGAGCTGGTTATTCATAACTCTCCATTTATTAGTTACATCCACACACACAGAGTCAAAGGGCAAGAGCATGAAGTGTGCTATTGTTGTATATAAATGATCAATTCTTGGAAATTAATCAATTATTTTGACTCCCCTTATTTCGATGTAACATAATGACCCATCACAAAAAAGTGCAGGATTAAAAAAATAGAATTAATTCGATGAGTTGCTCCGGATTCCAGGTCCTGCATGCTGACTCACATCATCATGGCTTCCTTGACTGGAAAGGAGAAAGGAGTGGATTCTCCGTTAATGTCAGTCGTATCATATGTGAGCGATTTCCCTGTTACATTTTCTAGCGCAGAATCTTTGAAATTGCTGAGGAAACCAACTTCAACAATTGTCATTAATTCCTTACTTCAGAAACTTTAATAACGTCACTCATGCATTTAATACATAATTTAATTTCAAGTCAAATTGTATCCATTACGTCTGGACCCCTTTCTCTTCTGCCTGTAAAGCACTTTGAATAACCCTTGTGTCTGATACGGTGTCACATAAATAAACACAGTTAATCTGATGACGACACTCAGGCCACATGACAACTAAGCCAACTCACTAAAGCAAATTTTAGTTTTTTGTTTTTTTTTGTACATTTTTCTCCAGACCATTTGATTGAATTATGTTTTAATAGGGTGTCAAATGTATTTTACTTTTCATACAATAATAAATAGGTGTCTTGGGCTCACAAAACACGTTTTCCCTCCCACAACCTCTCAAGTGCATCGTCCAGTGTGATCAACGCCTTCCTCATCTGGCTGTATGCTCATTATTCCACGACGCTTTGAATAAACAAAGAAACAATCACATTTTCAGTTCAGCACCAAGTGTTATCAGTGGTGCATTCAGTTGAGCCAAGTTACCTGCACCCTTCATCTTAGTGCCAAAATGAGGTGCTGTGGTTTGTTGTTTTTTTTAGTTCATATCAAAGTGTTTGTAGATTACTGAGCACACGGCTTGAGGAGGAGAAGGTGAAATTATTCCAGATGATGTGCTCGAGAATTGTAAACAGATGTTTTAGGAGAGTTTTGCTGGGGGTTTTGTTGTACTGTAGCTACTTCAAGCTAAACATACATACCCGGCTCTTTCTGCATTCTGGTGTCACAAAGACGCGAGGGAGAAATATATGTCTTTTTGAGGTCAAGACAGCCGAAAGGTAAAAAGAGTTTTTAAGTTTAGAAGTATTACTTTAATATCTAACAGTTTAAACTCTACACTGGTTGAACAGCAGCTTCAGCGTGCTGTTCAGTGGGAGTGGCTGTCATCAAAGCGAATTAAACTTTCCTCCTTCTTTGCATTTTTCCCCACAAACTTAAGAAAACACAAAAATGGATCCGTTTCTTGCATAAACGATCTAGTTTTGTTTTCCCCTCAAACCCGGTGGTATTAACAGAAACTGAGGCGTGTCTTATTGTTTCCTCACATGGACATAAATTACTAAGCATAGAATGCTGGGGTAAGTTAACCACCTACACCAAAAAAAAAACAAAAAAAAAGTTTCACAACACGAAAATATCATGAGAAACTGCACCTCAACAGTGTGCAAAAGCCACAAAACCAAGTGTGAACAGTGACTTTGACTTTTAAATACTTTCTCCAGCCATTGCATTTTACAGTACATGTAGATCTTTATGGTAAAACTTTTGGACACTTTCAGTACGTCCATCTGAAGCAGTGACCATGTACTGTATAAATATCCTTTTAATTGTAGTTTTCTGCTGAATACAGTGAACTTCCTCTTCTTTGTACTTCTGGGAAATTTGAGTTAAGGTTCCACTTACAACCCGTATCAAAAGCAAAAAAATTGAGTTTAAAGTTGCCAAGTAAGCTCTTGTGAGCAGAAGCCTGTTCCCATGACTGGTCATGACTAAATGTTACTGTTGAATTATGAAGAAGTATGCTTAAAATATAAGTGTCGAGATAAAAATGAAACGTTAAAACTGTCTGTTCCCCTTTGTTCCTGCAGGCATGGAGAAAGCGCTGGTTTGTGCTGCGAAGAGGCCGTATGAGTGGGAACCCTGATGTGCTAGAATACTATCAAAGCAAGAACTCCAAAAAGCCGATCCGTACCATTGACCTGACGGAGTGCGAGGTGGAAATGCTCAACGGGCAGCTCCGGATAAAGCGAGACTTCCACGAGAAGCACCTGTTTGTGGTGAAGACGTCGTCTCGTGTTTTTTACCTGGTGGCCAAAACTGAAGAGGAGATGAACAGCTGGATCAGTAGTATCAGTCAAATTTGCCAGTTTGGGAGTCTGGAGGACGCAGGTATATTTTGTAACAGAAATTTTCGATTTGGCTCAGTTTCATATGTTGTCTCTTGTACCTTTTTTGGGTGGGAGGGGGCAGGAAAGCACTCAAACTAAATCTATGATGGACCAGCAGGACCCTATTTTTATTTTTCACATCCACTATTTCACTTTGACCAAGAGCACCAACCGGAGCATGCCCCCTCTCATATCTGGTATAAATGAGCTGATGGTGACAATGATGTCCCCGATCAGTCTGAGAGCCATAGTGAGGAGGACGTAGATCCCAGTCTTTCAATGGTGGATCTACGCTGTTCAGTGTTTGGATGATCTTCTAAATAAATAAATAAATAATTTACTCTACTATAATAGTTTCTCTCATATCATATAGGTGCTGCAAGAGCAAGCATCTCCTGACCCCGAGTCCTGACCTATAAGAGCACTCGTAATGAGGCCAGCACCATAAATTTAGAGTGAAAAAAAGGCACTGAAGACATTGGCAGTTAATAATACACTTGTAAAGATGTGCTTTGCTTCATATAGTCATCTAAACTAGAAGGGTTGTGTGCCCGTGACAGAAACCTTGACCTTTGACCTTTTTTTTTTTTTTTTTTCAAGAATAGTCCAAGTGGTCTTCGGTGAAATAACTGAAGACGTTCCCTGAAACATTCATGAGACGTAGTGTTAGCATGCACGAGAAGCTGTCGTATGAGAACAAACCGAGGACAAGCATAGCGCCTCTCTCACTGAGCAGCGCTGCTCCTCCAATTCAAACACATAACTTTTAGCAGCATTCAGAGGTTTTTTTAAAAATGATTTTACCTTCTCACGCGTGCATACATAAAATCACATGATAAAGTAGTCCAATGATCTGCTTGCATTATTATGTATTTTTTACATGCAGTCTTGTCGTGTTCGACAGTATTTCGGGTCAACACAGCGTCATGGTAAATGTAGATGTGAGAGATTCATATCATTGACTAGCTGAGGAAAGAGGAAGCTTTATCTTTTAAACCATCAGAATAAGATCAAAACAAAAATATTGATTTGGTTATGATAGAAACGTTAACTGAGTATCTATGTAAACATATTAAACCCAGAGATGTGATTATCAAAAAAAAAAACGGCAACACTTCAGCTTTGTCATTTATTTGTCTAATTTGCTCTCGGTTCTTTTGGGGTTTCCAGAGTTTCTCATGTGAGTGAGACTTACATGGTGTATAGTCCGGAATGTTTTTGTTTTCTAAATTTAAAGAACCTTGTGGTATTTGAAAGGAAAATGAAGATTCAAAGAAGGAAATGATGATTCATCAAAATAATCCATCTCATGCTTCTAAATCATCACGACAGCTGAGAAGTCATGCAAATTACAACTCGTGATAAGCTGTACGAACAGAGCAGGGCCAAAAATAACCCTTAGTTTCTACTTAACAAAACATATATTACTGGGTGGTTCGCTGGTTTTGACACCATGTGTTTTCTGGGGGAGCTGTGGTCTTTTCAAGTCACTTAAACAAGCTGATACTTTTCTATAACTGAGCTCCTAAACCCACATACAATCACATGTCACAGCGCTGTGGTTAAAGCCATTTGATACGAATCATATCTGCTCTCATTTCTGCAGCAACAACGGGCTATTTTGAAATTTCAAACCTAATCGTCAGAATTTTTTTTTTTTTTTTGAAGAAGAAGAAGATCATAATTGGCAAATAAAATTGGCGCTGAAAAATATGTAGGTGTATCATTATGCAGAGTTCAAATCAACAGGAAGCCACAGATCTGAGGTCATATTCACATTTAAGGGGTTGGGGTTTTTCGTGTGAGTAAATACTCTTTTGTCCCTTACCGTGGCATTAACTGCAAGAATAATTTTAATGATAATGTTTGTAGGAACACTGTCATCGTTGCCAGGTAGAAAGAACAACAGGCCAAAGTTACTGATTCGCTCAATTTAACTGTGAATCACAGAAGGAAAAGACACACAAGTCATTGATGACAGCGCCAAACTGTATTCCACAATCTAAGCAGTGTTAACAGTTGTTTCTGTTTGTGTTCTAACATTTTCGAATCAAATTATGTTATCTTAATGAAGCAGAGACTAAGTAGGGCATGGTTAGATCCCAGAAGTTCTGTATGAAGGCACCTCATAACTTTTGCAAAAGAATATAAAAGCTTCTGCGCCCACAAGAGACAACAGACATCTATCTAGAGTAGCAAATGTTTTATGAGAACACGCAAAGACTTTTGGAAGTTTTCCACATAGCTCTGCAGGGATGGCCTTGACTCAGTGGCTCCGAGTGAAAAGGAAAGACTAAAAGATTGGAGAGTATATAAACAAAAGAGGGAACGGGGAGACAGCTCCCTTGTGTCTATTCTCAATGTGTCTGCATACATGACATGACTCCTCTCACCTGATGCTTACACTTTACAAATGTGGATGTGTGTTGGGGGATATCTATGTGTGTTTTTGTGTATGGTTGCACCAGTAAGCTATTGGAATGAGCAGTGTTCTTATCGTTCCTTTGGGGTTGTAAGCTTTCTCAAACAACATGCTCTCCTCTGGTTTTTCTCTACAGAGAGCTCAGAAGAAGGCTTTCCCCACACCCCAACCTCCTTCCAGCCGTCACCTGACAGCTCCGACAGGGCGTCTCTGTCAAGTCAACTCGATTCTAGTCACCCTCCAGACTATCTCTTTCTGTCACAGTGTGAGACGAAGAGTGTTAACACTTGTAGGTGTGTATGATCTGCAAAAACCCTTGACCCCAAATAAACATTTAGGCTATAATTCATGTTTAACAACTGCAATGTTTTCATTGTCTCCTCATCTGTAGACACGACAGCTTTTCAAACTCTGAGATCTCTCTGGAGCAGAAGTCATCAGATGATGTTGTCAAGGACGTTGTACCCTCACCCCTCTGCAATGATTCCTCTTCATCCAGCATCTCTAAATTTAGCCCTGGTCTGTCTCTTTTCACACACGGAAGGTTAGCCAACCCTCCTTTCAGCGCTCCATGCATGGCTTTACCAGCAGCCTCTTCTTCTCCAGTACGACACGGTGCCACAAATGTCTTCCTTTTTGACAAACCGTATTCTTCAGCATCATTTGAGGGATCAAGTGACAGACAAACACCTCCCCCTTTGCCACCAAAGCCTAACCACCTGTCAGAACAGCAAAGTGATGAAGGAGGTCAAAGGCTGAGGGCGATGAGTGCATGGAATTTCCAAAACCACGCTGCACTGTTCCTCCGCAGGACCTCTTTGTCAAGCCTGGACCATTTCAAAATAGGTACATTCTAAGAAAAATGAGTTACACACGTGCTTTCCAATCTAAAAGCACACAGGTTAATCTGTACAACAGCTGATCTTAACAGCTGAGAAAATCATGTTTGTTTGTTTTTAATTTATGTTTCTTTCAGGGGAGGCTGATAGATCAATGAACAACAGAAGGCGGAGTCTTCATTTGGTAAGATCCCAAATAATGGCAGAGAATGTGAGACAATTTTGATAGAGGTGTACAGGCTTATTAGCTCTGCATATACTTGTTTTTAACATACTGTTTTCAGTCAGAATTATATATCGGTTCACTTTTTTGCCCTGCAACTTCAGAATCAGCACACTCACTTCACCTTTCATCAGTGACACAGTTTCAGTTTTGGTGTCAGTTTTTTTAGTGGTTTAGAGGCCGGTGTGTTAAGGTTTTCAGTGAGAATCCAACCAATTCTAGCTTCATCTTTATCGTGCAGACCTTTTGAATAAAATCTCTTCTAATGCAATAAAGAGTTAAACATAGAAATTCAACCCAAGTATATGTACTGCAATGACATTTAAATCCACTTGTCGGATCTGTGCTTTGTCTCTCTGTAGCCTTGTTTAAATACCACTCGAGTTCAGAGTCAGGACGATGGGTCATATGTTCCCATGGCTTCCCCGTCTCCCCCTGCTACCACTGGTGAATGTGACGGCTACATCCCCATGAGCCCTGTCACTGCCCTCAATACAAACACCTCCATTGAGTCCTCCGCGTCTCTCAGCACTTTAATCTGTCAACCTGGTGATCTGGCACCACCTCCAATACACCGGCATCTCAAGCCTTGTTTGAGGAGGGGTGAGTGATAGCAGACCTGATACGATGCATGTATTTAGATATCAAACATCACACACTGATCTGTACGAGGTGGCACATTAGGGACCAATAACCTTTGTCCTGTCTTGGTTCGCAGCTCGACCTCCACCTCTTGACTTAAGAGGCCTTTCCACTATCACAGAGTGTCCCACTCATCTTCCTCTGAGCAGAACAATGACCGAATCACGGTGAGAGAGGACAACGTCTCTGTCCACAATTTCTCTGTTTTGCTAATTATCATTTGTTGTGCATAGCGCATGGCATAAAACTGCAATTAAGGCCCAATCCTCTCTAAATATGCAGATTTAAGGTCTTAATAACAAATGTGAAAATCTGCAATTTGTGTTTTCTGATCCAAATGTTAAATATTGCCCACTTTATTGCTTGCAACACATATTGTTTTTAAAATGCATTAAACAGAAACAGTAAAGACAGGTTACAAGTCATGATCATGGGACTACCCTTTCGTCTACTAATACATTCAATTAAATCTTAGATTTATGAGATCAATGTACTTATAGTTTTGTTTTGTTTTTTGTCTTTTTGTGATAATATAGTAGCTGGTCACACATTAAAATCCACTTGTTTTTTCATTTGTTTGTTTTTTTAATGTAATTTCAGCTTCTCAGTGAACTGTTTACCTCTCGAAAGACGACTTGAGAATGGAGATGAAGACGCAAACTGCACCTCAGTGGTAAAAAAACCCCAACAACAACAACATATTAAATGTGGACACTTTTTTTTAACATACAGTAAACAGCATGAAACATCCTGATCATATCATTCTTTCTACCAGAGTTAAGATAAGGATTTTTCAGAGAAGTGCGATAGCAAAATCAAATAATCGGCGTGCACTTTTTTGGGGGACACATTAAATGCACCCAAATAGATGTTGTTTGGTGGTCATCATGGCAACACGATGAACTGGATGTAATTTCCCTTCTCCTCAGTTGAACCTAAACATTTACTTTCTGTGGACTATTGTTTGGTACAGCGACTCAAGGATGTACTCATTGTAAAATGATTTAACCTTTCCACACAGCAAATCATTGATACATTATGATTGAGAGTAAATATATTTTCATTTTGTAACTGGTTCTTTTCCATATGTCTGCCACGTGGCTCAAAATCATAAGTAACCACCTTTTTTTTTCTCCATGTACAATCATTTCTAATAAATCAAGCCAGAGGGAGCTTGTGCATGATTCTTAATGTGTAAAGAAATCCTGCATGTTCCCAAAATATTTCTTACACCTCCCAAGAGACACAGTCACAGGACTTTTTTTTTTTTTTTTTTTTTTGCTGGAACGTTTGCTCAAATTTCCACTGAAAATGTAAAAAGTGAGAGATCAGGAGGAGATAGGTTTTGTGATGTCACGCTTGACGGGAACCCTCAAATTCCAGTTAACTGGGACGCAACAGCTGTCTGCTTGTTGGTCTGGAGACTGTGAGCATTTCTGGCAAGTCATTTCACCATCGACCAACAGTTGTCAGATTACGAGTTGCGACGTGTCTTTGTGTCATGTTGATGACTATCACCTCGAATGAAAAACAACCCCGGAACAGGAGAATTAAGCACCAAAAAGAAAGATGTGTGACAAATGAGGTTGGGATGAACCAATTAATTTTTCTTTGAAATTAAAAGTCTTTTTTAATGTTATATTCAATCTCAAATAAAATAGTGACACAAATGTGTGACACAATCTCCCTTATTTTGGCCGGTAAATATATGCACTGCTTTTAAAACTTAGCATCAACCAGCTTCCTTAGCTGGTGAGTCAAATTTTCTTTGGAAACTCAGCTTTGAGCTTAGCAAGCGTTCAGTAAATTGTATTTGTTATACGCCCTTTTAACTGGAAGAGTGATGACTCACGAAGGTCTTCACTTATTTTTCTGTTTCCCTCTCTCTGACAGGATTCAAGGCAACAGTTCTTTCTACCCTTCGATGGAGCAGTTCAACCCTTCAGAAGATCAAACCTGGACTACTTGTCACTAGATTTCAATTCTGCATCTCCCTCTCCTGTCCAGAAGGTATAAATTGATAGATAAATCTACAGAAATTAATCTATCACTCAGGGTTTTGCAGAAATGTACCATTTGAGACTGACAACTCCAACAGACATAAGGTTACTTTGCTATACCTTTTTCCAATCACTGACACATATTTTTGGAAACCGTTTTTGAAAAGTTATACACATCATAGTCTTTTAATTTCTCTCTGTGTCTAGCAGAAGCCTTTTCTGTCTGATGAGCACCGAGTGGATTACGTGCTGGTGGATGAAAAGAAAACCCAGGCACTGCAGAGCACCAAAATGGAGTGGACAGATGTCCGACAATCAAAAACATGAATGGAAAATAAACCCCGATATCAAGCACATGTGCTTTTGACACAGACTTATAACACCAGCAAGGAGAAGGGACATGAAGGGGACCTGACAGAGCACTTTGAAAAACAGTATTGATATAAAAGAACCAGGTGGAAAGACCAAACTGCACTGTAAAAATAAAATAAAATGACTCGGTATATATTTTGATCACCGTTCTCACTGATTTCTAATGTAGCATAAGATTTTATCTGCTTTTGAAAAGGGCATCCCATTGCTGCAGTTTAAACACTTTGCTGTAAATACGTGTTCATGCGATTGCGAAGAAGAAAAATATTTTAATGATAAAAGATTTTTATGACTCATGAAGCAGAATTGTTCGTAATGGCTCACACAGAGAAGAAGATTGCTGGTGTGCACATTAAGTGGGCAAACCTTATTTTCAGACTTGTACTACGCTCACATCAGGTATCATACTTTGCCATCTTTGTAAATTTAAGTTGTAGACTATTAACGCAGCTTAATAATTGCTAAAACAAATAAAAGACTTGAAGGAGAAATCTTGGAGCAGTGTGGCAGTTTTAAGACGGAGCTGGAACCTATTTTTTTCAGGCTTCTGCTCCACTGCAGTTTAAAGACCAACACCGCTCTCAGCTACTCTAACATCCATGCAACACTGTGGCAATGTATCTATGTTTCTCTGAAACGGTTATCCATTAAATATTCAAAGCTTTAAGAATTGCAAAGATTTGGAGTCTGAGTCTACTTGATTTCCATGACGATCACTAGTTGTTTTCATGACACAAGTAAACGCAGGCTTAGTAATAAAGCAGCGGATGATAATCTTTTTAGAATGGTCCATCTCAAACCACGCCATTTATTTCTTTTTTGAAATGGTTTCTAAATGAAAGTGACAGATTGAAATTAACAGTATTTTTTTGGAAAGTGTTAACGATCCATGACGAGCACTGATAAAATGAGAGCACTTAGTACCTTTAAGTGGTTTAGCAGTGGGTAGTTAAAAAAAATCATCATACCCAGAATTATTTTGTTAACAGGACTGAACATTGACACTGGTGTTTATAAGTCATACTCTCAGTGAGGAAAGAAATATAGAAAATAGTGTAAAAGAATTATCCATTGGTCCTCCTGTGACCTTAAATATTGCTCCAGGATTTCCTGTTGATCTACGGACCTTGTTGATCGCTCCAAATTTCAGGAGAAAATGAATCAGTGTAACAAGCCTGAGCAGAACTGGATGGGCCTTTTTTTTTTTTTTCAAACTGCAGACACATTTGACACTTAGAAAATAAAACAAAATCAATTACCAAAATACATTTTTTAATTCTAAACAGCACATCTTAGAAAAACAACAACTGTGGACATAACGAGAAGCCTATTAGACAGACGCTGCTACATGTGGAACACTTCCTGACGTGCTTGTGGCCAGCGATAGCGTGACAGTCATGGGAGGCTGAGGGACGGCAGAGAGAGAGAGGAGAGAGCCCGAAAACAAGCACATTTGGAGGTTGTTATGCAGCAAACCTATAGAATGACTTTGCACGCGATGTCCTTGTTGGCAGACCACTGTCAACAAGTGGAGAAGTGCAGAGAGTTTCTGTGCTTTGACCTTGAGTTCCGCTGTTTTACTCTCCGTCTGAGTGCTACTTGAACGTTTTTTTTTTTTTTATGCATTTGTACCTTGGCCGTGCTCAAAAGCATCCTTCAATAAAACGTATTATCTTTATCATTATCCTTTGACATCGTGGCATCACACATACCAGTATAACTTGTGACATCACTGCTAGTATGAACCAATCACACTTCGGTATGACTGTGACGTGGCTGTGGATGTGATGTGGAAGCATGAAGCATCCGGCACACAAACACTGAGAATGAACTACGGTGATGTGGGAGACGTGTTACGTCATTACCATACCTCATTGTTTGACTTTGTGCCTTTGTTTCACATGAACATTCAACAGTGTTACGAATAATATAAAGGCCATCATCAAATCCCAAATTGTATATTTGCTCTGTTATTCATAGGTCAAAAATGAAAGAAAAGCATAACAGTTGGCCTTACACTGAGCCCAATGGGACAGGGTTAAAGATGTTTTTGTAAATTATGGTAAAAAACAACAACAACAACAATGGGCCAATCTTTCTGCTTTGTGGGTAGAAAAAGAAAGAAAGAAAGAAAGAAAGAAAGAAAGAAAGAAAGAAAGAAAGAAAGAAAGAAAGAAAGAAAAAGAGAGAAAAGAAAATGAAAAATGGAACATCAGCTTGCTGGGAAATTTATTCTCTAGCGCAGAGGTTACCTACATTTTTCCCCTCGGAAGACCGAAACTGAAAATTAATGGTGAGTTGTGGGCTTTGTGTTGTTAAATTGCTTTTTGTGTTCACGTGCCGCTTAGACCTACATTGATTCATTTATTTATTTTCATGTAGCTGCCAAATCAAAACTATGGGCCCACTTTGGACCGCCCTGCTCTTGTTGTTCATTTAAGGTTCAGTATGTCTAAATGTAGTTAAAAATGGAGGACTCTTGGGTTGAAAATATAACCCCTTATGCAGAATACCACTATGTATACTGTCTCGGAAATTGAAAGCACGACCGTTCAAAGCATTTATCTACAGTTTAACTGTCACAGACAAAAAAACAAAACAAAACAAAACATAAATGGCATTGGAGAGAAATAAAAAGCATCACGCAAACAAATATGCAAAGGCTTTACAAACAACTGCAAAGGGAAAAGAGAATAGTAAAGTACATAAATAACATGTTACAATGCAAAGGATTTTTTCAAATTTTATTCAAAAATGAATCACATAAGATGGCATAAATGGGATGCTATTATACATACACAGTGTTATACAAATGTCAAACTCCAGTACATTAAAGATTTTAGGTATCAAGATTGATTAAAGTTCTAGAATATCAGTATGAATTCTAAACCCTCCGGTGAACGATTTAAAGTTAGGTTTCTGGCATATCAGTTTACCATGAAATACTTCCATCCTTCCATACATTCATTTCCTATGCTGCTTCTCTGTTAAGGGTCAAGGAGGGGCTGGAGCCTATCCCAACTGACACTGGGCGAGAGGTGGGGTTCACCCTGGACAGGTCGACGGTGTATTGCAGGGCCATGAGGGGTTCAGTGTCCGCGTGAGAGCAATTCCAGAAAGGTTTGTGAAAGATGGCTCAGAGTTTCATTAGACTTTTACATCACACAATAAAGAATCTAATTTCCTTTTTATCTTTGATTTAAAAATATTTTAACTGAGTAACACTTGTGCACAATTTCAAAGGAGATCTCCCTCGTTCTTTTTTTCTTTTAAAGCTTTTTTAATCTCAGCATGGTAAACACATAACAAACAAAATTATATACATGATATGCTATGCCCAGGGTTATAAACAAAGCTTGACACAAAGTGGAAACATCACATAAAAAAATAAGTAAATTAATTTAAAATAATATGAAAGATTTAGGGCACAAAATTATGATCCTAACAGCTTCCATACTGCATGAGGTAATGTTCAAATGTATGATTTGTTTTTGAAGGAGAAATGAAAGGGTTTACTTTTTAAACAACTTACATTCATGAATATAAAACCCGGGCTATTAGATAAGGCCGTAAAAAGAAAATCCTTTTGTTACACTTTCTTACACACAGTTTGCGTCATTAACATGCGCCGGGAGGTGAGTATCGAAAGGAGTCCAATATGTCCAGTGCTCTAACGCTTGGGCTTTTGTGAGAATCAGCGGGGAAGTCGGCATGTATGGATGAAGTAGACGCAATAATTGAAATCCTACGTTGATGGTGCGTTTTATAGTGATGGGATTTTACAATCTCCGCCGCCATCAAGTGTCCTACTTCAGTCATAAACTGGTGAGTGAAGTTAGCACTGTTAGCATGCAGCCCAGCTAGCATACGATAGCATTAGCTTTAGCTGGACACAAATGAAGTCCAGCCTGTTTTAAACTACTCCGATGCTCTGAGTTTACTACATTTCACGTAGTAACGCTAACGTTACGCTCAAGTTGGTATTGTCAGAAATCTTAAGCGTTACAAAAATGACGTCAGGTTCATGCTGCAAGATTTTAGCTGCAGCAGGTAAGTTTGTTGACTTTATGATTTTTGATGCTAATGCGGGATCTAAATTTGTATCTGCCTGACTATATTTATCTAAAAGTAAGTATGTAAATGTTTACAAGCTGGACTGGTTAGGCTCAGACCCACACACTAAAAATAAGTACATGAAATGTTTGGAATATGGTGACCCACTTTCCAGTTAATACTAAGCTGCACCACAACGTCGAAGCTAGTTACCTCGGTAGCATGTTGCGCTCTTACCTGGGCTTTTGTTTCATAATAGATTGCTGGGGTGATTGATACATAGGTTTTATTTGATCTTTCATTTAGGTTACGGTGACAAACATGCATGAAATGGAAAGTTTGAACTTGTTAAAAAAAACAACAACAAATGTTCTATTCCCGTGTAAACTTTGAGTGACTCATGATGCTATTTTCATTTTTTTTTTTTTACCCACAAAGGGTGGTTCTTTGGTTTTCTATTAAATCCACATGGCCTACTTACCTTGATCTTAAGTGAGGCTGCTTACCTGAGTCTAAGCTAGTAACAAACACGGAATGAATTTATTTATATTTATAAAACTTTAAATGTAATGTTAAGGTTATTTCATGATTCAACAAATCATACATGAGGACACAGTATATGAATAAGAAAAAAATGTAAAAAAAACCCTGAGGATTTATCAGAGATTAGCAAGTTAAATGATAATAGTTAACGACAATGTAACCCTATTATAAATTTATGAGATGAAGTAACAGGGTTAGCCATATCGAGTCTGACATTTCATTTATGACACTACATTGATGACACTACCGGACTTGTTTTTTGAAGTATTTTACAGCGTGCTTCTGTTCAGTGGAAATGTGTTTGTTTGATAGTGTTCAATAGAAAACTTAATTTATTGTCAATTTTCTCAATACAGGGCTGCTATAAGATGGAGGAAACGCTCTCTGCAGTCATTTAGACGGCTGAAGATTCAGCTACTATGACCTCTGTTGGACTTAAGCTCTTGTAATCATAGCAGCAATGGCTTCTCGCAGTATTGAAGAGCTCCCCAATGACCACAAGGATTCTACTGCAGTCTCTGGACAGCGTTCCCGATGTGGCCCAGATGACATCACGGAAGAGCTTCAGTCTGACACGATGAATTCTGCCGTGAAATCTCACAAACCTGGAAAATTTAAGAGGACTGCGCTGACATTTTTTGGAGTTCGTAAAAGTATCTGCATTTTACCAAACTTTTTTGGAGGAAGAAGTAAAAATCCAAGCAAGTGGTCTTCTAAGAAAGGAATCTGCAAAAGCAAAACACATGATGGGCTTAGCAAAATGAGTCACGATGACAATCTGAGAAGTGGATTCACTTCAGCTGTGGATTTTGAGTACCACAACCAGAGAGATAGCAGCTTTCACAATGAATGTAGTCTCCCCACAGCTGATCATAAATCGCAATCCCTCACCCGGCAGAAAAGAGGTTTGAAGAGTCTGTTTCATAGTTTTAAGCATCACAGAAACCATAGAAATGTTGGATCAGAAAAAACTGAAATGATCGCGTTGTCATCTCCTCAGTGCAAGAATGAGGTGCCTGTTGTCCGGGACAACGCCATCCAGTATGTCACAGAGTGCCTGGGATCAGAACCGGATGTGCCTGATTTAGCAAATGCTGAATGTGATTATTCAGTTGGTCCTGAATGTAACGGTGCAGATTTGGAGGCTGAAGAGAAGAGCGTGGAACATGAAAGCCCAAAGTCTGAGCTTGATGTTCAGATATGTGAAGATCAAATGGAGGAAATTAATTTGATGGCTGTCATTTCCAGTGAATTTAAAGAGAGTTCTAGAGGGCACAGCGAGCCTTGTCTGATTCTTCAGATGATGTCTGATGCGGCACTGAAGTCTGAAACGCCTGCTGGCTCATCAGATCAGCTGAACCTGATTTACGGAGAAGTTGCGTCACTGAAGAGCTTCGATTCACTCACTGGCTGCGGGGACATAATTGCAGATCAAGAAGATGACAGCATCACGGAGAGCACCGTTTCTGGAGAAAGGAGTAGAAATGGAGGAAAGAGGGCCTCTTGCTATCTCACCTATCAGGGTGGGGGTGAAGAAATGGCCTCACCGGCAGATTTTGATGAACAGTGTCTTGGTGATTTCTGGGGAAATAATGCATCAGAAGAAACTTGCTGTACTTGTGACCAAGAACATCCAGATTTGACTGCCAAGCTGTCATCCTCTCACAATATGGACTTAATGAACAGTAGCAGTGCACAGCAAGCTAGTGGCATGGACACTTCTTCAATTGCTGATGTGTTCACACCTCCCAGTGAGCATCAGGAGTCAGTTCCAAATAGTGATGAGGGCTACTATGATTCCACCACCCCGGGGCCAGAGGAGGGACAAGATAAAACGGACCGACTGAGGCCGGACAGATTACCCCGGGACAGCTACAGCGGCGATGCACTCTACGAACTTTTTGCGCCTGATGAGAGTCTTATTAGTCCACATTATGAAAACAAATCTAAAGTTCCCAGTTCCAAACCAAGCGAGTATGCAAACAAGACAGTGGATGTGACTGATTCTGCCTTTGTTCCTGATATGAGTCGATTACAAATAAGTCCTGAATTATATAAAGTTGAGGACTTTCTAGAGGTGCCGAGAACGTGCAGTAACCCCTCTGAGTTAAATACAGTTGACCTGCAGGAAATGGATTGGAAGACAAATTGTAATTTGAATCCAAAGCCCCAAGCATCAGTCAACAAGAACATTATTGAAAGGGATGGGTTTGAAGAAAAGGGAAATATGCTTGCCTCCACAAAATCTTTAAACGTGGAGTGTGAGCAGAGGCACAGTAATATATCATTCGAAAGTGACCCAGATTTTGAACAATTCAGTGAACCCAAAGAGCAGCATCTTGAGGAAAACAAACCCGTGGCTTTACCTTATAGAAATATTAATGCTCAGTCTCCAGATTGCACCAGTGGTTTGGATGATGGGCAGACAGTGTGTTTCTCACAAGCACT
Organism: Aulostomus chinensis; assembly: GCF_037954235.1. NCBI lineage: Eukaryota > Metazoa > Chordata > Actinopteri > Syngnathiformes > Aulostomidae > Aulostomus > Aulostomus chinensis. Next base: position 15,494,970 of record NC_141334.1, on the reverse strand, counting down.
AGTGGACTACACAAAGAACTCTCAGATGCTGAGTAACTTGCACAATAGTGTGGACGGTTTAGAGACGAACATGCAGGCCTTACCTACCATAGTCACATTCGATGTCGTGGATATGCATAACGAGGGTGAATATGATGAACAGATTCACATGGAACTGGAGGAGGACATTTCATCACCCTATCAGGAATTTGAAGAAAGCTATCTACAGAAAGACGCCTTCGCCGAATGTGACTATCAAATGTTAGACTTGTATGAGCAGAGCCTGATCAGTAACACATGGGCAATCGCTAGTCTCCCACGGCACCTAGGCCTTACAAGACTCAGCCAGTCCATGCCTAATCCATTGTCTGTAGACAGGAGAAGTAGGTCTCTGGACACAGAAGGCCTTGAGCTGAAGACGCCTGATGCATATAGAGAGAACAGAGCTGCTATCGTTTCTGGCCCTCAAAAGGAACAGGACTCTGAGAGAGATTCTTCACCGTGTTACAAAAAGAATGTACTCCTGTCGGCATCAGAGCTGAGAGACAGTGGTAGCATTATGGCCTTATCATGGCAAACAAGGTCAGAAATGGCTTTGAGCCTTCCTCTGACAGACGGGGAAGTTACTGAAAAGTCTCACAATAAAATGCAGCTAAAACACAACATATTCTCCAATTCACCAGGCAGAGGTTTTCCTAACACTAAATCCCCACACATTTGCTCGGATGTGTCAGACCGAGTGTCTCGTGATTTAATTTCACAGGATACTGAGCTTTACTTTCCGTTACAATCAGATTCTTGTTTACCTCGTAGCACCTTTGTTTATTCTGGAATGACAGGAGAGGAGGCATCACATGATGTCAGTGAGGATATCGTGTGTAAAGCTGCCACTGGTTTGCAATCATATAGTCCGTTTGGTCAAAGCAGACAAGTGGGTAGTCGGGAGGGAGGTGTACCTCATGCTGGAAGCGCTGGCGTGCCTAAAGATGAACCACCCAGGGATGTGGCGTGCCCTGCAGCCTGCAACAAACTCCCTAAAACAACCTTCAACTGAAAGGTTCTCAAGTGTATAGATGGAAACGTCAATAAGATCACATTTTGTAAGTGCCAATGAATGCTTTTGTGTTGCATCAGAAGGAGTATTTGTGGCTTAATTTTTACTTGAACAAGCATATCTTCTGAAGTGTTTTTGTACACTGTGACTGCAGTGACATGAATTGAAATAAGCCTGAAATAATAGAATGTGCGCTATCATACTGAATCGAGTACAATACCGTTTCATGGGCAAGTCAAACGTTATTTGCACAGTAAACAGTCAAGTCACACACATCTAAGCCCATTGTAAGTAATGAATGTCTTATTTATATTGATTGATCTTTTTCTACAATGTCTGTACCCATATGTAGCCTTAGTATCCAGGTCGCTTCAATAATGCTTCGTCATCAGCCTGGTTTCCATAGCGCAGCCGTCTCTAATTTACCTATTGTCTACAAACACACTTTTTACTTTATAAATCTGAGTTATATTTGTGTTTACTGCATTTTCTCATCCTCTATTTGCCCACATAAGCTTTTATATCATTAGATGTGTTTGTAGCTGTTGTCTTGGTACATCATGTTTCAAGTCAAAGGTGAAGAAAAGTGCTCATAGTATTGTTACTTAAATGAAATAAAGTGTAAAATTGACTATTTGAATATATCAATTCACTTTATAACACGTTTTCTGATGGCTTTTACCACGGGGTAGACTTTATGTGGTTATGTTTATCTGTTTGGACTGAAACCCCAAAACAAGAGAAGGTTTAGGTAATGTACAGATGGATTAATCGCTATTGCTCCTTGACTTTAGCGATCATTTCCTTCACTGTGGATAACTCGCAAGCTGTTTTATTGGTATTGAATATCTGTGAAACAGTTACAGAGTGGGGAAGTACATAAGACATCAACAGCGCAGCAGAAAAATATCTTAAATGATAGCATTAAATGTGGAGTTGGACCTCCTGCGCGGGGCTAAACTATAAATGATGCGCTCTGTTACTGCATTACTGTAAGTTTGTTGGGGTAAAAAATAATCCGAAAAGGTAGAAGTTTAAAATGGAATCAAAAAGAGATGTCAAAACATTTCTTTTTTTTCATATTTTCTTGTGAACGTAATGTTTTTATTGGTCGGATGATGTAGTTTTTACATTGTAACATTGAACAGATGTCAAAGAATTTGTATTTATATTCCCAGCTATTTGTACACTGTAGCTGTATGTAGAATGGTTATTACAAAATGTCAATATTCTTTCATCAATGGTTTACCTTTGTTTAATGTCTCAAAGTTTTATCTGTTACATTTGGGAATTGCTCTTGAAAGTCTGTTTATGTTTTGTCAAAGTAGAACACTGCCTTATACTAAAATAAATGAGACAAGACATATTTTTCAGTATTTGTTTTCTTTTACTCAGGCTGGGGCGGGGAAACCCTGACAGATCACCAATCTGTTGTAGTGTTGACACACAAGCCAGAACCTGTGAGCAAGTAGCAGAAATTCACGTTATCTTTATCACCCACCAGATGATAAAAAGTCTGATTCATATCTTGGACCGTCGTGCAAGAGGACACAAAGCTTGCATTTAAGCGAGTCAATATTCAGAACAGAGTGGGCCACTTAATTATGGGCTCCTAACAGGATCATGAAGAGATAAAAGTTGATTTTAAATTCCTGTTATAATGAGAACTAATTGTACCGTTGAGTTTTAAACAATATTAAAATATTACAAAATGCTTCACAATTTGCGGATTTTAAATATTTTAAATATTGGGAGTAATATTGTGTAAGTGTTAATTAATCGTTCTTAGGAGGTAGCAGCCACACGTGCAGCACTCAACTATTATAAAGAAATAAAATGCATTGATTAAAAAACATATATATATATAAATATATATATCTCGGTCGTTGTCACTTTATTGTGACCCTGGTGTGGTCTCACCGGTGAGTCTCCTTGTTTCCCTCTCGTTATCTGGCAACCCCGAGCAAACTGCGACAGCGTCAATGGCAGCAAAACATCACCGTTCCAGCCCGGCGAGGAGGATGACAGCAACAAGGTGAGATTGGAACTGTTGGAAGTCAGCGATGGCAGGGATCGACTTGCACTGCCTGTAAGGTAGAGGATCGCGTTGAGTTACTATGATTTCACCTCAGTGTAAAATATGAAATGGTCGTCAACTTTATCTGAAGTTGCTGTAGTATTCCGGTTGATGTTAGCACACGCTCAAAGCTAACAAACGTTAGCAACCTGATGTTTAAGTTAGCCTCTAAAGCTATTGAGTTGGCTGCTAACTACCTAGCTCGCTGTCGTTAACCAAATAGACACGAATTAACTGACACAGTTGATGGTTAGCGATTGCGTGCGGCAAATTAATTGATATTTTGTCTTTCGAATTACCTATCCGGCCACTCTAGCCATTGACCAAGAGAATGAACCGAAGTACTAATGTGTTGCTAAGCTAATATGTTGACTCTCCTGCTGTAACATCAGACTAAGGTTAGCATGTTAGCGTGTGCTAAACGTAACTCGGGCCCTGAGGGTATCAAACCAATTATCCTCAGTCAAATTCAGCTGTAAAATGTTTTCAGGTATATGAGTAATAATGTGGCGCATTTAGTGAAGAATGTATGGTAAGTATGAGATAAATTGTGTTGTCATTTGTTTAACCTTCCTCCATTTCCCCCCTCTGAGCTCCTAATGCTGCTGCTAATGAGACCCAACACTTCAAATTTTGTTTTGACAAGTTAGCAAATGAATTTAGCGTTAAACTCATCGAAGGTATTTGACATGGCAGTTGCTGAGGCTTCCTGGGCGGCAACTGCCACTGCGATAAATACAGTATGTGGATGTAGTTGCACGTATATTTAGTGAGCTGTTAATTATAAGTAACATTAGCTGAATCTTAATTAAGTCCTCACGTCTGTGTTGGATAGCTGTGATATGCACTTCCCACCATTTTAGCTTAATATAAATCATCTTGAATTGTCAAATCAAATACACAAGTACTAGTAAGAAACTGCCGCTAAAAAAAAAAACGTGAAGGAAGAGTAAGAAAAGAAATGATTAAGTAAAAAAAAATCCCTAATTGAAAGAATACAGTTGCTCAAAACTTTTAATTTTTTCTCATTACATCATATCAAAAAAGAATGGTAATACAGAGGCTGAAGAAAGTTATTGCTCAAAGTTGATTTGTCATTTTCAATTTATAGAGAATCAATCCAGCATCATGGTACTAAATGATAAGCCTATTTTCGAACTTAATCATTAAGAGATGGGAACCTGTGATTAGCCATGTGTCCATATGTTATTTTTGATAATATAGCAGCTAAATTCTGAGTGCAGATGATGAAGAAAGCTTGCACAAAATATATTTCTTGTGCTGAAAAATACAAGCGTTTGAGTGTGTATGAATCTATCCATAGAGTGACCCTCTAGCAACCGAAGAGTCGCTGGTTCGATCCTCACTTCCCCCGGTGACCATGTCAATGTGTCCTTGAGTAAGATACTGAACCCCTCATTTCTCCTGATGGCCCTGCGACAGACTAGCAACCTGTCCAGGGTGAACCCCACCTCTCACCCAATGTCAGCTGAGATAGGCTCCAGCCCCCCCACGACTCTTAACCGGTATAGCCTTATATCATAAGCGGTATAGAAAATGGATGGATGGATGAATCTATCTCATAGATTATCAGGTGCACTAGATCATCTACCTCAGGCAGATGGAGGACTTTAATGGTATTGTATATTGATGGATAATTGTTACCTGACATCTTTGGTATGTAGCAGTGGAGACATCACTGGTCTTTAGAGGCTCTAATACAAAAGAAGTGAATTGTCACCCTCTGACTAATATAAATAAGGAAATAAGATCTCATTTTTGTTGGTAACATCTGAGTGACAGCCTATTATGTATCTCTCATTGAAGCCAATTCACACCAAGTTTCTGTTGTTTGTGCATGTCAGTACTTTACAGCTTAAACATAACTCAGATTTTGGCCCAACTTTTAGTATAAAATTTTTTTTATCTTTTTCCATCTTTACTGGGTTTTTTTGTAGCTACGGTTCAAGACCACATTCAATCTGCTAAGCTGATTGTGTTGCACACTTGGGTTTCAGATTGCAATAAAGTAATAAGAAGAGGTTGATTATCAACCATGCATCAAATTAAGATAAAAATGCATGTGACATTAAGTAAATTTTTGAATGGTACTTGCTGGTCCTGAACTCTGAATTTATCAGGCTTGCTTTCAAGACAATCCAAATGTGCAATATATGTAACACAACTGACCTTGGTATAATTTATGGATACTTTGTAGCGTCAGCAATGTAAAAGATGGTCTCGGAGACCTCTTCACTTGTTGCTATGTAACAGAACTACGAGAGCCTGTGCGTGTGCAGAGATTGTCTGGAGGCCTTGCTGAGTCTAAGCCTGTGAATCTGGAGGTGGAAGGGGAAGGATTCAAGAGCTCTGCTCCCTTTTACATATATTGATGTTGTCATAAAATGTCTTTAAAGGCAGTAGCAGTGGGCTGTGTCTTTCACTATCGCTACAAGTTCCACAATACTGCCTCTCCTTTTACGTTTCAGTGTTCAAACCTTTGTTTGCTCTTGTCACTCAATTTGTGCTCAGTAGAGATGCTGTAAGAAACACAGAACAGACATTGAATGGTATGCATTTGTAGCCACGACCGACCTGTGTATACCATGAACATGGATCTGTGTATGACCTGTCCCGGTTAAATAACACAGACAAATAGACTGATTCAGTTTGTGAGGCCATTTTTTTTTTTTTGTCAAAGGGAGAGAGAGGTCATACATATAAGAATCCAGATTGTGGTGATCTTTTTTAATGGCCTGCAATGATGGCGATCTAAGTAATGTCAATTTTATTTCAAAATGTGCTGCCTCAAGAGTTTTAATGTAGAGAGTAGTGTAGCTGTAAGTGTTCTGCGTTTACTGGCTGCCTGAAGAGAGATGATGAGCTGTGTTTGCGTTAGTCGTGACTTGTAAAAAGGAGTTAGCTGATGACAAGGCTGTGTTGCTAAGCAACACACATCATGGGCTGCGCCTCTTGAAGCTCGAAGCTGGCTGCATTGTATCTGCTCTCCACAAGACTAGGGAAAAGTGTGGTTTTGTGTGGCTGTTACTAAACCAGCTTGTAATTGAAATGAGTTTGATTATTATTATGGATGTGTAAAAATACAGTTGGTAGCACTCTGCATTTTACACTGTAGGCGTCCTTGAAGTCCCGCACTGTTTTACAACACTGGCTTTCTTCCCCAAGGAATTCTGTTCAGATCAGGATGGTCTGTCACAGGGTTGAGACCCTGGGATGGATTTTAGCCCACTCTTTCTGTCTTGGGGTTTTGTGAAGTCATTCGCACACTTGACATGTTTCTTGCTCAAAAATTACTTGAGCAGTAAGTCTATGTTTTTTTAAGGGGCAAGGGCTATTGTGCAAAACATTCCAGTTACGACTGCGTTTCATTTTAAAAGCAATAGACCAAAGGGACAGGCAAGTTTTATGGAGATTGTTTTATTTCTTTTTCTCCCCTCTTTTTTGTTATGTTCCAGTGAATACTCACAAGTATAAGACTAGAATAAGACTTGTTATTGTGGACTGTATTTTTGAATGCATTTGCAGTTTATGAAATAGATTAATTTGCTGTCACGCTATGTATTTGGATGTAAGACTTGCAGAGAAGCCTGAGAATACTTCTGGCTAATGTGTGTGTATGTGTCTAAATTTTCTCTTTTCCATGAGCTGGTTTGTTGGAAAAAATTCTCACTGCATATCAACAACAGCTAGGGGACACTAGTTTATTTATGCAACCCTTCTGTGGAAGATTATGTATTGCTGTATACAAATTAGAGCTTTAAGTGCAATAGTGTAATACGCAGTGGGTGTTGTAATTTATCGTCTTAAACATGTTGATAACAATACTTCCCTTTTTTTTTGCTTTCTTTTAGGATTAAATAATTCCCAAAGTGGAGACGTATGTGTTAAAGTTCAGCAATGAATAAAATTCCCTGGTGGCAGTGGAGGTGAGGAAACATGGGGTGGAAATCTGAGGTGTCAAGGCAAACGTGACAGCATGGTCCATGTTGGAGAAGCTCAAAATGGAAAAACACCCATGCAGGGAGGAGAACATTGACTCAAGCAAGGCCCAGCATGCAACAGATGAGTCTGAGGATGGAAGCAGCTCAGAGAGTGAATCTGAGGAGCAGCAACACCAGAAGGTTCTGGTGAGCAGCAGTAAAAAGAGGGAGCCCTTGGCGGTCACAAAACCCCATCGCCAACTCTGTCGCTCTCCATGCCTTGACCGGCCCAGTTTCTCCCAGAGTAGCACTGTGCAAGATTTTCGTGAGGATGAAAGCAGCGCAGGACCAGCGATCAAGTCTGCTAGTGACCGTGAATACCAGACAAAAATGGACTTTGCTTTGAAGTTGGGCTATTCGGGAGAGCAAGTGGAGACGGTGCTCAACAAGTTGGGGGCTGCTGCGCTTATAAATGACATTCTTGCTGAGTTAGTAAGGCTTGGAAACAAAGTAGAGCCAGAAATTCAACCTTGCAGCAGTATAGCCACACCAATATCCCGTTCCCCCTGCGTCAAAGAGACTGTTAGTCCTGAGGTATCAATGGAAGATGAATCCGTGGATACCTTTGATAACCTCAGGCCCATCGTCATCGACGGCTCCAATGTGGCAATGAGGTAAGATGCTATCAAACATACATGCTGAGATGTAATTGGTCTGCTTTATACAAAAGGAACTCACAGTGCAAAAGTATTTTCCTCTAATGGATGTCCTTTTTATCAGCTTAAGTAAACCTTTTACCAATTGGTTTTGTTTTCCAGCCATGGAAATAAAGAGGTGTTCTCTTGCCGTGGTATACAACTTGCTGTTGAATGGTTCCTGGAGAAAGGGCACAAAGACATCACTGTGTTTGTCCCAGCCTGGAGAAAGGAACAATCGAGACCTGACGCTCTCATTACAGGTAGCGTAGCCATTGTCACTTTGTCAATTATGACAAAGAATTGTCATGGCAGTCATTTAGGATTCTCACAGGGTCTTTCCGGTAGACACTTATGGAGATGAATCCAATAGATCATTCCAAACTACATATAAAGGAAGGGTTGTGTTTAATACTACTCTAGACTATTCTAAGTATTTGAAGATATACTGACTGTGTAGTTGATGTCTGAGGTTTGTTAGTGAGAAATAGTCAACCGACATGCCAGAGTGTAAAATGGTGTCTATATGAATGAAGAATGATTTTTGTGATGAAGTCATGGTCAGCAAGAAGAGGGTGACGGACGATGGATGGAGTTAGGGTGAATATTTAATGAAATGGTGATGGACATGACTTGATATTTCTCTTTCAGATCAAGAAATATTACGCAAGCTGGAAAAAGAGAAGATCCTGGTTTTCACCCCCTCTCGGAGAGTTCAAGGCAGGAGAGTGGTGTGCTATGATGATCGCTTCATAGTGAAGCTGGCTTATGATTCTGATGGAATTATTGTGTCAAATGACAACTACAGGGACTTGCAAAATGAAAAGCCAGAGTGGAAGAAGTTCATAGAGGAACGCCTCCTAATGTATTCATTTGTCAATGACAAGTAAGCAACTTTGATGTGTTCCTATGTACACCTGTACATCATTGAGTATTGTTTTCTTGTCAGAGGGTAAAAGTACAAACGTCTCATCTTTAAACTTTGTCTTTTGAACAGTACAAAAATTCAAAGTACAGTTTGATCATGTATACATTTTACTTGGGCACACCCAAGGTTTTATTGTAAAAACTTGGTGAAAGATAATCATAGGAGCAGATACAGATGAAAGTAAAATGTACACCACCTTTCAACCCTGCAGTACATGCAAAAAAAAATGTATGAGAGCTTTTATTAATTCGACTGTAATTATTTCTTAATTTATGTGGTATCATCTGTCAAGCTATCGTTTTAAGAATGAGATTTTATACAAAATTAGAAACGTTTTTTTAAACTTTTTTGTGTCAGAGATGCTTTTTCATTTCATTTTAATTAAATAATGAATCATTTTCACAACATAGATTCATGCCACCTGATGATCCATTGGGAAGACACGGTCCAAGCTTAGAAAATTTCCTTCGTAAGCGTCCTGTTGTCCCAGAGCACAAAAAGCAACCATGCCCCTATGGTAAGTTTCCCTTAATGTTAGTTGGCAGCAGTGACAAACATACATGAATTGTTTTTGAATGGTTTTCTTGACTCAATCTACTTTTTCTTTATACAAGGGAAAAAGTGCACATACGGACACAAGTGCAAGTACTATCATCCAGAGCGTGTCAACCAGCCACAGCGGTCAGTGGCTGATGAACTACGGGCCTTTGCCAAATTGTCTGCGGTGAAGACGATGAGCGAGGGGGCCTTAGCTAAGTGCGGAACTGGTCCAGCAACTGTAAAGGGGGACAGCAACTCTGAGGTCAAACGTGTGGCACCCAAACGTCAGTCAGACCCCAGTATCCGTTCAGTGGCCTGTGAACTTCCAGAAGCACTGTCCGTTGTTAGGAAGTCTGAGACAAATTCAGTGCCTTCCCTCGTGTCTGCTCTCAGTGTCCCCACCATGCAGCCTGCCAAGAGCCACGCAGCTGGGGCCTTGAACACACGATCAGCCAGCAGCCCAGTGCCGGGGTCTTTACAGTTTGCACACAGTTCTTTGGAGCACATGTCCAGTGTACAGTACCCACCCATTTTGGTTACCAATAGTCATGGCGCCTCTGTTACATACAGTGAACAGTTCCCAAAGTATGACTCAGTGAGTGACCATGGATATTATTCACTGCACAGTGACTTTTCAAATATGAGCATGAGTAGTATGCATAACGTCGACAGTTTCTGTAGCATGGAGCACGAGCATGGTGTGTATCAGAGAAATCCCAGCCACTGCCCTGAGTCCTGCCTCAGCCATTCAAACAGTGACTCCTTTTCCTCGTACGGGGACCTGTACCCAAGCTCTGTGGACGGTAGCTTAGATGAGAGTATGAAGGGGCAGCAGCAGTCTCCCGCACAGGGTAGGATGCAGACATTCTCCCACGGGTTTCGGCATGAAGCACTGACCAGGGTACAGAGTTATGGACCAGAGGATCCCAAACAGCTTCCCCGTAAGCAGTCTGGAGCTCATCTAGCGCCACATATCCAGCATGCTGCAGTGGGGGCCAGGTCTAGCTGCCCTGGAGACTATCCCTTAACTCAGAATGTCCTTCCACCTTTGTCCTCACAGCCCACACGGTCTCTTGGCATGACGCGTATGGACAGCATATCAGATTCAAGGCTATATGACAGCAACCCAATGAGACAAAGGCGCCCTCCACTGTGCCGCGAGCAGCATGCAAGCTGGGACCCTCTACCTTGTGGTAATGAGTCCTACGGATACCACTCTTATCCACTAAGTAACAGCCTAATGCCATGTTGCGAGAGGGTGATGGTCCGCAGCATGCCAGACAAAATGGAGCAAATTTGGAACTCACCATGGGAGAGCCCGTCGGCAGCTGAGCACCAAGAGCGGTATGTCGTCCCAGACCACCTGTATCAAACATATCGGAACCTTTGTAACATTTTTCCTGCTTATGTAGTCCATTCTGTAATGGAGAAGAACCCTCATTTGACGGACCCTCAGCAACTCGCAGCTGTCATTGTTACAAAACTGAGGTCATTTCATTGAGGGCCTGATGTTTCTCATCATCCAAATTGATGCGATAAGGGAAATAACATTTTGATTGCAAAGATCGGCACTTGTTAAACGTTGCTACATGTGCAACATCTGCCCTCAGGAGTTTTTTTGTTTTGTTTTTGTTTTTGTATATTTTTTTTTTTCGGTGTGCGTTGGAAAATCTGGCCGTCTGATTTTGCATCGCTAAGATGAAAATAAAAGAAATCAGCATAGAGGAAGTTTATTTGACGAGGAGAATTGCAAGCTGTTTCACATATGAAGGCTACCTTTTTTATACTAAGTGTGGTGCACATGATACCAGGCAACAGCCTATTAGAAATCAGTTTCATAACACATTCATTGTACCTGAGCAGGAACTGCATACCTGCTCTGCGATCCTCATGTAACTGAACCCGTCACCTTAAGTTTTGATAAATATTGTGAACAATTTTCAAACGTCTTGCAGGACTTTTAATCAATGCTGCAGCTCAATTTAGATTGATTCAAATTATCGTCTTAAATTTTTGATGTTCAACTGGTGGAGCGTCAAAGTTGACCGATGTAACTTGAAGTCTAATTTCACATAGGTAGCTAAGGTTTCCCTGAAGTCTGTCTGTACATGAGTTCATGTGAACCAAGTGGATTAATAATGGCCCAGCTGCATAGCAACACACTCACGCTCCGACAGTGGATCCAACATTTGCCTTATCAAAACTGACAGCGTGTCAACATTCGTGCACCATGTAGCTTTTATGAAGATCTTGTTCAGGTGGTGTGATTGTGTTATGGAAGTGTTTCTGGTGCAGTGGAACTATAAATAACCTTTCTTAGGCCTGCCTCTGTTGTAAATAATTATTGTGGTTAAAAAAAAAATTTGTGCATTTCTTTTAAAGATAACGTAAGAGTGAGGTAAGTACATACCTCACAGCATGAAATATGACATTTAATGGCCTTATATCTGAATGACCTCACACTTAAGTCGTTGTCTGATGGGTTTCAATGAAAGCCTTTGTCATTGAAGCCTCCTACTTTCAAATGTAAAGCACTATCTCAGTATCTAAAGAGATATATTTTCTCAGCCTCACTTACAAAGCTACTATTTTGGTAGAATTTGACAGTGCACAAAACAAGCCAAAAAAGAGATTTGACTTGTGTACAGGTGCACACCTATATGTACATATATTCACACAAAAGCCATTATTTCAGAGTCATTTATAAGCTGCTAAATAATGCCAAAAAAGATAGTATCAGTATTCAACATAACATCACATTTTGGTTCACATGATTGATTGATTTTAGTATAAACATGTCTTTGGATAATTTCCTATGGTGTATTGTATAGTTTTGGATTTTCCTATTTATATATTGGTCAGATTTGGTGTGCTGATTCTGTTCAGTGTAAAAATATTATTATATAATATATAAGTATTTGTTTCAAACAGTAGCTCTTCTGGACTCCTTCAAGTTGTCAGTTGAGCTTATATTTTATTTTTTCCATCCCCCCTCCCCCCACCAGGAGCAGGTTCAGTTCCTCAAAGACAACTTTTACTCACACTTCAGTAGAGTGGGCATATATTCAGAGAAACCTGATTGACTTGTCTAGATTTGTACTGCGATGTGGATTAATACATTTTCTAAAGGTTTATTTTATGTATGATTGGGTGCATGACAGAGACCGAGAACAGGGACGACACAAGAAATTCGTCAGGAGGAAAAGGAATTTTGCTAGTTGTGTTCAAGCGTCTTTGCATGTAGGATAATTATTCAAAAAACCAGCTTGCACTCTTAGTACATTAGACCATAAATGGTTTATCTGCTTCCAGGTGAAAAGTGGAAATTTTCATATTAAAACACATTCAGAGGAACGTGTCCTCTTTACAGTTCAGTCCAAACGTTCCAAATAAAAAGGTTAACTGATTTCCTCTAACATTTGCTCACAGTGGCATTGAAAATATTCTGAGCGGCCGAGGAAAAGTCATCCAATTGCTGCCATTTTCCTGGTCTGTTTCGTGCATGCAAACATAGTTCAGCTGAGATGCGTGAGGACGTATTGAATAAATGTACTATTAGAGATGGTGTTTACATCACAGTTTGCACAAAGGATCGCTGTAATGCTCAATATTTACTTGTTACATTTAGATGAACCGATGAAAATCCATCCTTGATGAGAGAGAGAGAGAGAGAGAGAGAGAGAGAGAGAGAGAGAGAGAGAGAGAGAGAGAGAGAGAGAGAGAGAGAGAGAGAGAGAGAGAGAGAGAGAGAGAGAGAGAGAGAGAGAGAGAGAGAGAGAGAGAGAGAGAGAGAGAGAGAGAGAGAGAGGAGAGAGAGAGAGAGAGAGAGAGAGAGAGAGAGAGAGATGAGAGAGAGAGAGAGAGAGAGAGAGAGAGAGAGAGAGAGAGAGAGAGAGAGAGAGAGAGAGAGAGAGAGAGTGAGAGAGAGAGAGAGAGAGAGAGAGAGAGAGAGAGAGAGAGAGAGAGAGAGAGAGAGAGAGAGAGAGAGAGAGAGAGAGAGAATGAATGATATTTTGTCAAGAACAATGTTCAGTAATTGTATACAAATATGAAATGACTGCTAGAAAGCATGACATCGAGACATCGAGGATGATGTTTGGCTTTAACTGGGAGACCGACTCGCTCCATTACAGATGTACAGTAAGCAGCCGGTCTCCAAGGATCACGGAGGGGTTTTGCTGTGCCTTGCAGCACATTGCTCTCAGGATGCTTTCTAATTTTCAGTCTTTATCTGCCAAAAACCAGTGGTTACTGGCAAGATTCCGCTCTGATCTAGTAGTGATATGTTTTGTGCAAATCCTACATGTAACATGTAGAAACTTAAAGTTAGTTATGTACAGTAGAGGTGTGCAGATGGCATTGCCAATCTTTGTACTTTGACAAATATCCTAGTTATGCACCTTGCGATTTTGGACATGAGGCTAGTAGGGCAGGATTACATGGGTATAGTTGGCGTCCGCGCTGAATTTGAGCATCGGTGTTCTAACATTTGATTTCACTATATTTTTCATAATTATGCGGCAGTTGTTAAGCCAGTGATTAAATTCCACACTAAATGGGGGCCCAATGGTACCATTGTTAGATGACAGTACTAAACTGTAGTACCATTATGGCCACATCTATTACCGCTCTCAGGACAAAGTGCTACAAGTGGTGTGAAGTAAAATGTGGATACTGACCATTTAAGGCCTACCCTACTAGCAAGTTAATGCTATGATTGCATTTGAAGGGAAATGCCACCTAATTTTCTCCTCGACTGACGATTGAATTGCATGACCAAGTATAGCAAAACGCTGGTATCGTTTCTTTGGATTCTGAACAGGAGGAGTTTCCCCTTTTAATATTTAATCTAGAGGATGACCGTTTTGGGTGTTTTTGTCATTTTGAAAATTGATTGTAAACATAAGATAAAAGAAATAGAACATGATGACATCACTGATCCAACTGTTTGCCTTTTCCATTGAGAAAGTATTCATCATCCTGGTCTAAATGACAATGCATGAATACTTCGAAAATTAGGTGGTATTTCTCTTTAACAGAGTTAATTATGCGAACCCAATTTTTGTCTTGGCGGTGCTTAAATGTTATATATATATATATATATATATATATATATATATATATATATATATATATATATAATGTCTTTATCACATTTAGGTACAACCATGGTGTATGAACAGTCATAAAGAGAAAAAAAAAACATTTGAATGTGTTTTTTGCTCAAATGAATTTTGGGCTTTGCTGACTTTGTTTTTTCATGAAAAAGGACAAGGCCACTTTGGGCCGGCTGTCTGTTCATGAGAAGGTGAAACAAACTGCCTAAATGTTTCTTCATGTGAAACAATCAGATTGCAAGGCTGCTGTCAAGGTTGTTTCTGGCATTTGGCTAAAAGTTTGCGTGCCATCCTTTTACCTCCAACTAGTCTAATTGTGGGAAATTCCAAGACTTGAACTTAAGCTAAACCGCGATTACTGATCGAGAAACGAATTTGAAGCCACAAGTGTTTTGACTCCTCGTAGGTTATCGTGACAGTGAGATCCAACTTTACCAGAACCCGGAATAATCAAACAAACCAGCTAGAATACAGCAGTCTGGATTGATGTTCTGCTTTGTATTCAGAATGATTGACGTTTCACATACCACAATAGATACGATTTTGTTCCCTGTAGAATTAATCTCAGCTCTTTAAAGGTTAGTTTGATCTTAACGCATCACCCTGAACCCGGTTTGGTAGTTTTATGAAGATGTGCACATATGATTGAATTCTATCTTGAAATTTTGCTGTCAAGCTGGTGTGTTAACTATTTCTGGCCAATGTGCTCACTGTTTTCTGTCATTAAATAAAGTGCACTCATGAGCAAATGTGGGCTTAACAAGTATAGAACAAATTCACATTGGGAGCCCAGCAGCCGTGTGACTCGAACGCTGATGGTAGCTGCCCTAATCAATGCGGTCAAATCCCGTTTTGACAAAGTCCATCTGGAGAGTTTTTGCACATTGAAACGTATTTTCTCAAATCAATTTTGAGTTGCTGTTCCAATTCAGTTTTCACTCGACGACAGTCGCGCCAAAATTAAAACCCTCACTGTCATAATAAATTTGAAAATGTTTTATCTTAGCGCTCCACCTAAAAGTTTCACTACTGGCCGGAACGGTGGTCCACAGTCCCCACCCCTCCCTTTGTCAAGTGCCGCAAACAACTAAGCCACAAATGTCTAGAATTGACTTTTGCTTGTTGATACAAATTGTATCTATACCTTGAATGTAACTAAATATGAAATGTATAATATGAAAATAGTTTTATTTAAATGAAGAAAAAAAAATGCCATAATGTTTGTGACACTGTGTGTCACTGGGAGTAGCCCATCGGTATGTACTAACTCTTACTGGGTACAGTAGTTAATTTACAGGGACATTTATGTGCTACTACAAGTGCACCGATGCCCTGTGTACAACAGTAAGCATCATGTCCTCTCTGTACATAGTCACACACGTGTGTGTATATATAGAAAACTAACAGCTACTTCACTTGTTGAAAAACTTTGGATCATTTGTGTTGTGACCCGTGCACATTGGCTAAGTGCATCGATTTCCTTTGAATTGACACTCTCTTTTATGCTATTTTAACGGCAATTCAAATCTTTTTAAGTCATACTTTGCCTAATAAAACATGCCAAAGTTATTCTTGGATGGCTTTGCGAGATATAATTTCTTGTGATTAAACACACACAGGTAGTCATTCAAGGAACTGTGTGTTCCAGAGAAGGAAGGATTCCACACATTGTAAAATAGGAGTACGACACACCAAATGCAAATCCGTGTCTAAGCTGGTAGTCGAAAACGGTTTAAAAGCATCACAGTGAAACTGCATTGTTGTTGGCTCATTGTTGTACATACTGAACTAAAGTGATGGACAGGAGGCAGACAGCACGACCAGTACACTGGATGGTAAGGTTAGGACCCGTTTGTCCTCATTTGTGTTTGATGTTCTTTAGCATTTAAAAGTGGAGTTAATAGGAATGCTTGGTGGCGGATTCAATGACTAACAAAGCAGAGCTGTGTTGAATTGTAATTCCTTTTGCTGTTAATAATTCATTGTAATTTGATTGTTCTGGTGTCCGAGACGAGCTCGCGTTCTGTTTGAAATGAACAGTATGCAGCTGTTGGCAGCAATCAAAACGAGTGGTATGACGACGATGCCAGTATTGTTGATGTACGCACATACATTCAGAAGCTGTTGTTCACGGAGGGAGATCCAGACCAAAGGGATTTTTGATATGTACACTTGTACAAACACACACAACCCATTGTGGTCAAGGTATTGTGAAACTCTTGCAGTTCTTGTTACCATATTTTAAATATTAATTGTCGGTGTTATGATGCCATGACAAGAGGTATACGTGTGCTAACACAACTGTACATTCATACAGTGTAATACTCAGGTTAAATCCAACTAACATTTTATATCACCGACTTGGTTGTGTTCAAAAATCGACAAATACAGTGGTGACATTTCTGAGGTAGTACATGTCTCCTGTGTGAGTAGACCGTTGTGTCTGCAGTGTAAACAAAAGGGAAGAATGAAGCAAGCTTTTCGTGTTGTGATGATCTGCAGTATTGTATTCCACACTGACTGGGAAGCGTTGCTTTTGTAGACCAAAATATACAAAAATAGACTATTTGGGTCTGTGGACTCAAACAAAATGTAAGTCTTAATGACAAAATGTGTTTCTCACCAAAAATAAAGCAAAATTCTGTTCAAAGTCTGTATCGTTTTATTGAGGGGGGGGTGGTTTTTTTTGTTGTTTGTTTTTAAATGGGATCACACATGATTACCCAAAAAAAAGTGTTAAAAGGTTTGTGTGGCTTTTGTTGATAGTTTTATTTATGAATATGCTTTGTATTCAGACCTATGAAATACATATTTAGCGCCTGGTAAGGAATCCTCTTACCAATTGCCTTTGAACAAAGAAGCAAAATCAGAGGAATCCGCTCAGTTTTCATTGTTTCTCTTGCCAGGCGTTGCCACAGCACATGCGCACCCTCTGCTGGGCAGCTGAGGACTTACAGCTGAAAATGCAGGTGTCGTTTTGTTTCTATTAATTTAATAAGCATTTAACCAGCATTTGCTATGATTATTTCCGCATCCTCAACAGACTTTTAATACCATAAATACATTTTCATTTAAATGCTTATAAAGGGCTTTTGGAGCCACATCAGGTTATGAAGAAAATGGCCAATGTCCATAAAATGTCTCGTAATGAGTGAAGTACTCTGTGACATCACCACCCTTATCAAGCTAGCGGTGAGATTCATGCAGCAGCGGTGAAGTCAACTAATATCACTCGGCTACAGCTATTTGTTTCTTGCAAAACAGAATTTTTGAACGCATGAAGTTCAGGGGTTTCTTTCAATTTTCATCAGAGCTGTAATGTGAACTGTTGGAGGTGGCGCGTGACCACATCTGCAGGCGCCACGCCATTAGAGGTTCAAACGGGAACACGTTCACTTCTAAGTAAAAAAAATTTTTTAAAAAGTGACCCAATTTTTCTTTACGGTCATCATTTGTAGGAGTTAAAACTGTCAAAATGGTAGCAAGCATCTTTGGACCAGGAGTTTTACAGCTGCAGAGGGACTGCTCAGCTACAGCTCTCTCTCCCTCTCGGTCCTTTAACCGTGGGTCACCTCCAACTAGCGGTAGAGTCGGGCGCCACTTTATGCTCCTGCCTGCAAAAAAAAAAAAAAAATCAAAGTTTTAGATGTCCAACTCCGGATATCTTGAACAGAGGGACAATCCGACCTCGTGTGTTCATAAAATCAATCAAGTCAGCACATATCAGTTTAAACCCTGTGAGTCTGTTCAAACTGAAGGGGTGGGTGGTTTGATTCCTTGGAAAGGGATAGGGCTTTTTTTTTTTTTTTTTTCCTGAGGAAAGATTCATCCATTTCAGATGAAGGACATCCTAAAATGACGTCCATCATTAAAATGAGGTGGCAGTATTGATGCATCGTCAGAAGGGCGGAGTGAGTCGAGAGGCCCGGTCACTAGATCCCTCATACAGGTCCTTTTAAATGTGTTTTATTTAAAAAGGAACATTGCACATAAATCAACTTTTCAGCTTTTGCATCGGAGCAGATGCGCTCGAGTTAGCAGGAAAGCTAGTGGCCCCTGGCAGGTTATTCTACCATACCAGATAGACAATACACAACTTTAAAAAAAATCAACTAGCAAGATACAAACGAGCAGTAAACTTCCTGATTCAGAAGGTGTTCACCTGCCTCTGCCCGCCACCACCGCTCAAGACATTGATGGTGATACTACACATCACGCAACAATAGCAAACAATACCGTGCTATGCAAGTGTATTACAAAATGCGGGTTTTGTAAAGTGCTATCTCATGCGCTAAAGATAGCACGAGCAGTGGCGAATGCTTCCATGACTCATCCCGCTCTATCACATCATCATGGCAAGAGGCCTTCAAGGTCCCGTCTCTGGTGATAAAGCAGTCTGCGTTGTCTGGGATTGTAACCTGTGACACAGCCAGAAGGTTTCAGTGAGCACAAAGCTACTCTGAGTGATCAGGCTCACCCTTTTCTAGCCAGAGGCCAGTTTAGGGTCCAGGACGAAGCTTCCAGACGGGCTGAAGTCACAGAGAGCCTTGATAACTGAAAAAAAACAAACAAAGAGTCGTCTTGAACAACTCCCCGTGAGCTGCTGCTGCCTCAGCTCACCACATCTTAGCCCAGCTGAATACTTCTGGCGCGGTTACCATCATTTCCATCCCTCCAAACTCATGCGTGGGTGAAGAGCAGTTGTCTCAATCATGTCGACTTCCTGTAATTCCATAAAAGCAAATATTAATTATTATTATTATGTATCCGTCGTTCAGTCCTCAAACCATTGACCTGTAAAATATATATATATATTTAATATATTTTGAATCTTAATTAGGTTTTGTCCTTTTTTCTATAAAAAAATCTTTCTTCAGAGGAAATGAGTGCAGACAAATGTGAAGGAGGACAAGTTCAAATTCCCCTAAAATATAAATAATTAAAGCGCAGATGCCTCAGCCTTGTACTTCATTCCAGTACTTCAATAAAAATTGATTATCATCATCAGTAGTAGTAGTAGTAGTAGTAGTAGTAAAACCACATTAGCTTGTCTTGATATTTGCCAAATTGCACAAACTCAAGAAATAGCCGAGTTCTCTGGTGAGTGAGCTTTAAATATGTTCTCTGACTGTGCTGCACCCCCCCGTGTTTTTTGCGGTGTCATTGAATTCTTCTGGCTGACCTCTACTAGAATATTCTACAACACCAGGTAGTTGTGCTGGTGAACTTCGTCGGGGGAGCTGGGTTTTGGAGGCAGGTCTGTAGCCATGATGCTGCAGCAGCAGCAGGCGGAGTCCTCGATCCGAGTCTGGCTGGCTGCTGTCCTGTCATCGGCCTGGGTGTGGTTTGCAGACAGGGGTACCGTTAGCAGGAAATCAAGCCTCAGTCCATTTCACTTTAGCGAAACAAAGAAAAATAGACTCCCTCAGGCTCGGGACCGAAAAATACAGCTCGATCACAAACTAGAAGTAACCGTCTCGGCAGGAAGGCGTTTGAGTGGCGCCGTTGTTCTGATGGGAAAAAGTTTTTTGCTGGTTCTGCAAACTGGTCGCATTTTTTATTAGTTTTTTCGGGGGGTTGTTTCATAAAATTTGAACCGGACGCAAAAGAAAGGAAAGATGCCGAAGACGGTAAGAATACATTCACATCATCATGTTAATACTTAATCTCTCTGTCACACACACGCAGACACACTCGCTCTTGTTGTATCGTCACATTTCCTCTGGTACTCACTGTCAGACACCTAACAGTGGTATTTTTGTGTATCTGGGGTGTCTTACGGGGTTCAAAAAGAGAAATCTGCGAAAACTCCGCCGTGCGCGCTCCCGCCTCTCAAAATGAGCGCCGTTAACGGCATCATCAGGCCTTCGGGCTCGCCGCAGCGTTACACCCCTTGGAACTTCGTCCCTCCGGCGAAGACCCGCAAATCACACTTTTGGAGTCGGGTTTCAGGGGTCGTTACCCGGTAGCAGGCGAGCTAGTCCTCAACAAGTCCTGGTCTCCGGCCGTGTCTCACTCAAGGAGGGGTTTGGTCTGTCATTCATCCCAGCTGTGCTCCACGAAGGCTGCTGGAGCAAATGGAGGCAAACTTAAAACATGGAGGAAGCACAAAAGGGAGCATCGGACGCCCCGGTGCCGGATCATTTCTCTGGTGTAGCTCTGAAGAAAGAGGACTGAACTCTCCTCTTTTATTCCAAAGGCATCACCATGAGTCAAAGGCCGTGTGTGGTTTCTAAGCCTTCACTTCCCTTTTGGTTTGTTAAAATTGTAATTTGGGCTGTAATTGGCCAGTGAGGTATAACACCCTTTAAAGGAACATGAAACTTTAGGTCCATTGTTGCTGGTCTCAGACAAACCAAACTGATTGCTACTCTTTTCTCTGTGTGGATGATGGCGCTCAAGCCCCCCCCCCCAGAAACCTGACTGCTAGTTAGCTTAGCTGCAATGAGTGCTAGCAGTGGGGGAACGGGAGAGAACAGTCTCATAAGTCATCAGCTACATTTGAATCCAAAAACTGTCTTTACCTGCATGAATAGAACTGGACTTACAAGATGCTGTTGTCCCAGAGTCAGACGCCACTGCTGTCCTGACAGGACGCAGCACCTCAAAAATCTCATCAGAACTCCAGTTGACCAACCAAAGTGAGCTGACTAGAACAGTGGATGCTGCTATTAATCGTGGCTGACTTATTAGAATGGGGAGGATGAGGAAGACAAACTAAGACTCTGATCCTGATGTATTCGAAATATGATAAACTCAAGAGGGAACTGCAGGCTCTGGAAGCTGAGGAGGACAGGCTGGGAGGCTGAGGCGGTCCAAGTAGTTTCAGGTTCCAAGATGATAAAACCACAGCATTGCGTAATTTACAGTTTGAGATAATAACCCTAGTTCTATAAATGCGGGCAAAGACTGGTTTGGATTAAGGTCTGTTAGATTTTTGAGGCAGTTTGCTCTCGCGCCCTGCTGCTAGCTAACCCAAAATAGCAGTTGGGGGTCTGTAGCGCCATCATGCACGCAGAAATGAGAGAGAGGAATCTATCTTCAGTTTTCTGTCTCTGAAAATGGTAGACGATTAGGACATTAACCAACGAAAAAAAAAATTGGTATTTTCCTTGAAGGACTGTGAAATTTAGATTTGGTCCATAATTTGCTCTGAGCTGCCACGTATGTCACCTGAGAGTAAAAGGAATATTAAGAAATAGCCTCATGACATGAAGGAGATAGCGAGTAAAACATCTCGCAATGCGCTGTAAATTAAACCAGCGCAGTTGTTTGCAACACTCTGTAAATGATGTTAAAACCTTGTAACATTTCTCACGTGAAAAACCCACTTCTGATTTCGTGCAATCGGAGAGTGCAGAAGTACGCCTGGCACGAAGGGTTGTGCTGGCCTTTGTTTTAAGCGTTTCCTCAAGATTCTGATCATCGATGTGTCCGCACTGATGTATTGATATTAATATCATGTGATGCCTCACCAACGTCGGCACAAACCAACGTTGGCTGTTGTCGGACAGCAATGCTGTTCTACAGCTGACGTGCGTGAGCATAGCAGAGGCGCTTACTGTAATTTTAGCCGCTCAAGGGTGGGATCCCTACAGCTGGGACTCTGCTAGCCTCAGCATCGCCAGACTCGTAGTTTTTCTGCTGCAGCTTCTACAGTAACAGCTGGGGACCTCAAGAGAGGCTCGTTGGCACTCCAAGTTAAAATAAACTCCGCCAGTGAGTGACAGTGCAGCTGTGTTATTGAGATCAGAAGCTTTTCGACCTTAGAAATGAGGAAACTGGTATGGAACAGAGGAAGAAGTGCCAGGCAGTGAATGATGGTGGGACTGGTGGATAAGTCAAACAGTGGGAGTCATGGATTTGAACCTTACGACGTGCTGCATGAGCCAAAAACTCAATATCAGTAGCGCCGAGATGTTTGTCCATTTTGCATTGAGGCAAAAATGTTTTAATGTCCCTGTCTGGGTTCTTTTAATTTTAAGGAAGTTGATGTCCAGGATGACACAGTTTAAACCCTGTTGCTTCTTGTTTTTGCTACTCTTTTTCTTTTTTTTTTGAAAGAGGGAAGTCAGATACACTGATTCAGCAAACGCCCCAAAGCTCTCTGGGTGCTCAGTGAAAGTTCTGTTCCTGATG